>NC_084753.1:44540024-44559731 GCF_033978785.1 Entelurus aequoreus | reverse complement strand
CCACAGATTGAACAAGAAAACGGTTTTTCACCAGTGTGTATTCTTATGTGTACTTTCAATCTGTGACTTTGTACAAAACCTGTACCACAGATTGAACAGATAAAAGGTTTTTCACCAGTGTGTATTCTCATGTGTACTTTCAAATTGCGACCTTCTACAAAACCTTTACTACAGATTGAACAGGTAAAAGGTTTTTCTCCAGTGTGTGTACTGATGTGTCTTTTCAGATGACAATTGTATTTAAAGGTTTTGTCACAGTGAGAACATTTCAAGTGAGTGTTGTCAGTGTGACATGTCTTATCATCTTTAGAGTCTTCATCATCAGTGTCAGGAGAGTGTGACGTTGTGTCCTCACTATCTGATAGTGGAGCTAAGAGCTTGTCTGCTTGTGATCCTCCACAGTGGTCTCCATCAGCTTCTGTTGTCATGTGTTGTGTTGAGCTGCTGCTTGGAGGCTCCGCCTCTCTCTTCTCCTCACTTTCACCTTTGACCTCCTCATCTTCACTCTTCACAGGGACACCAGTCACTGGGAACTCCACCAGTCCTTCAATATGATCTCCCTCCTGACTAACGGTGTGTTCCGCCTCTTCCTCTTTTAGGTGGGGCGTCAGTGAGTCTTCCTCTTCCTTTTTACAGGGAAGGGTCTGTGTCAAAGAGGAAAAGGAGACACCAGAGGGTCTGTGGCACCTGGTCTTCCTCTTTGATGGATCCTCCTTCACCATCCTGAAGCTACACTCCTGTTTTTCAGGCAGAAGTTGTTCTGCACAGACGTCTGCAGGACACAAAATGACAAACATGCTTGAGAAATGTCCAGATTTGCTCAGTCACATGAGGCATTCAGTAAGTTCACATGTACTTAAAATAACAAGTTATTATATGAATTGGCCTGAAAACAAACACACTGCTCTTTACAACATTATTCACAGGAAAAGAAGACCACTTTCTATGAGTGGGCAATATGGCCTAAAATCTATATTGCCATACATTCCCTTCCACTTGAGTGCAGCTGGGATAGGCTCCAGCGCCCCCTGTGATTTTAATGTCAGTTACTGATGTATAAACTTGGAGAAAAGATTAGGTCGTTTACATTGTAAATCTGTATTGTTGTTTCTGTTATGGCGCCATCTTGTGGTCGAGTTCTCTCACTGCGAGTGCTGTGGGTTGAAAATGTATTTCTTTTTGCTTTGTGCCTTGAACCCGAAGTATGGTTTCTTCGTTTATCTCGCCAAGCAACGTTTGTAAGTGTAACCGGGGATTTCCACTGGATGTGGAACGGCGGCGCCGCGGCGACAGACTCGTTTTTTTGTTTTCAAGTCAATGCAGGGTTTCCCGCAGCGCTTTGTTGTTAATGCAGCCGCCTTAACAACAAAGAGCCACCGCCTAAACTTAAGTCTTAAAAAAAATTTAAAAAATTTTTTTTTTTTTTGGTCCTGTCCAGCTTCTCAGGCAAATCATATAGTTGATGTAGATGCCCATATAGGCTGTTCAGTACTTTACAAAAGAGAAGTGTAGGATACTTCTCTTGTCAACCATAGATCTCATTCTCACTTCAGACCGGCCTAAAATAAAAAATAGTGGGGTCATGATCTGTGGTCTTAGCGACCACTATCTAACCTTCTGCACCCGCAAAATAGCTAAACCCAAAGCCAATGGCCACATAACAGCCCAATCCAGATCCCTTAAAAAATACTCCAGTGATAATTTCAATTTAAAATTAGATGAGTGGGACTGGTCCCCTGTGCTCGCGAGCAACCTGGTCGATGTTGCTTGGGATCGCTTCAAAACGGCGTTCCTAAAGATACTAAATGACATGGCTCCTGTGAAAACAGTCAGGATCAAAGCCCGCTCGGAACCATGGATGAATCCGGACATATTAGCTGCCATAAAAGACAGACAGAAAATACTCCGAATACCAAAAGTGTAAAACAGAAGTAGATAAACAACCCAATAATATCAACATCAAATCACTCCTTTCAACTCTCAAAAAGCAAAGCAATAAATTAAGAAATAAGTCAACCAACCAGACTAAATCCTTTAAAAAAAATTACATTAACGACAAAATAGAGGAAAACACAAATAAGCCACGTGAGCTCTGGAAAATTCTCAACAAGCAGCTTCCTGGTTGCAGCCAGAAACTTAAAGGCCTACTGAAATTAATTTTTTTTATTTAAACGGGGATAGCAGATCCATTCTATGTGTCATACTTGATCATTTCGCGATATTGCCATATTTTTGCTGAAAGGATTTAGTAGAGAACAACAACGATAAAGTTCGCAACTTTTGGTCTCTGATAAAAAAAATCCTTGCCCCTACCGGAAGTAGCGTGACGTAGTCAGTTGTTCACCTCCTCATATTTTCCTATTGTTTTCAACGCAGCTAAAGCGATTCGGACCGAGAAAGCGACGATTACCCCATTAATTTGAGCGAGGATGAAAGATTTGTGGATGAGGAACGTTAGAGTGACGGACTAGAATGCAGTGAAAGACATATCTTTTTTCGCTCTGACCGTAACTTAGGTACAAGCTGGCTCATTGGATTCCACACTCTCTCCTTCTTCTATTGTGGATCACGGATTTGTATTTTAAACCACCTCGGATACTATATATATCTTGAAAATGAGAGTCGAGAACACGAAATGGACATTCACAGTGACTTTTATCTCCACAACAATACATCGGCGAAGCTCTTTAGCTACTGAGCTAACGTGATAGCATCTGGCTCAAATGCAGATAGAAACAAAATAAATAAATCCCTGACTGGAAGGATAGACAGAAGATCAACAATACTATTAAACCATGGACATGTAACTACACGGTTAATAATTCTCAGCCTGGCAAAGCTTAACAATGCCGTTACTAACGACGCTGAAGCTAACTTAGCAACGGGACCTCACAGAGCTATAATAAAAACATTAGCGCTCCACCTACGCCAGCCAGCCCTCATCTGCTCATCAACACCCGTGCTCACCTGCGTTCCAGCGATCGACGGCGCGACGAAGGACTTCACCCGATCACAGATGTGGTTGGCGGCTAGCATCGGCTAGCGCGTCTGCTATCCAAGTAAGTCCTCCTTGTTGTGTTGCTACAGCCAGCCGCTAATACACCGATCCCACCTACAACTTTCTTCTTTGCAATCTCCATTGTTCATTAAACAAATTGCAAAAGATTCACCAACACAGATGTCCAGAATACTTTGGAATTATGAAATGAAAACAGAGCTTTTTGTATTGGCCTCAATGGGGGAGCCATACCTCTGTTCTACTGGCTACGTCACGCGCATACGTCATATCCAAAGGCGTTTTCAACCGGAAGTTTAGCGGGAAATTTAAAATTGCACTTTACTAATGTAACCCGGCCGTATTGGCATGTGTTGCAATGTTAAGATTTCATCATTGATATATAAACTATCAGACTGCGTGGTCGGTAGTTGTGGGTTTCAGTAGGCCTTTAAACTCACTGTGACTCATAAACACACTTTATTGATGAGACCGTTATGAAGAGTCTTTATACGCCTTGATGTAGTTGTCTGCCTCGGCTACTGATCCGAGCCAAACGCGGATGCCGTCCGTCTGTTTAATGCAGAGCTTGGGGTTTGAGTCCCAACTTGTACAATGACGCCATCACAGTCCGGTAAGTCCTCCGCTGATTCACTACCTCTGGAGTAGTCCTCGTACACTCTGAACGCGTGCCCGTGGTATTTCTGCGTACCCCTCTTCCTAACCTCCCGAATAAGCAGGTCTTTGCTCTGGAAGCAATGAAAAGAGAGCAGGATAGGTCGGGGCTTGTCCCCGTGTCCCGGCTTGGGAGCCAGGCTGCGATGAGCGCGGTCCAGCTCAGGTGGAGAGGCGAATACTTCCTCACCAAGACTTCCTTCAGCTACAGGGAGAAAAACTTAGTAGGTTGCGGGCATTCTATCCCTTCAGGTGAGCCAACGAGCTGGGCATTACTCCGCCTGCTCCTTCCCTCCAGGTCGGTGAGCTTAGCCTTTAGCTTCTGGTTGTCGGCCTGTAGCATGTCACAAACAGCCTCCACCTGCTCCAACCGCTGATGTAGGGATTCAGCATTTTCCTCCAGAGAGGTCAGTCTGTAGTTATGACTGATTCCGCTCGGGATGGTTTCCTGCTGGCCCCACTATGGACTGGACTCTCACTATTATGTTGGATCCACTATGGGCTGGACTTTCGCTGATATGTTGGATCCACTATGGACTGGACTTTCACAATATTATGTCAGACCCACTCGACATCCATTGCTTTCTGTCTACCCTAGAGGGGGTGGGGGGTTACCCACATATGCGGTCCTCTCCAAGGTTTCTCATAGTCATTCACATCGACGTCCCACTGGGGTGAGTTTTTCCTTGCCCTTATGTGGGCTCTGTACCAAGGATGTCGTTGTGGCTTGTGCAGCCCTTTGAGACACTTGTGATTTAGGGCTATATAAATAAACATTGATTGATTAATTGATTGACTGTTGACCGTCACTTGAAGTCCGTCCAGCTTCTCGTTCACCTCGTTAAAGGATGTTTTAAGCTCAGTTACCAAGGTTGATCTTTGGTCCGATAGTATAGCTATCAGCTCAGATTTGCTAACGGCTGCAGCATCGGCCTCTGCCTTTTCTTGTGATTTTGCAAATTTGGGAGGCATTGTCGGTCATGAAGCATGTTGTTTATGCGTCGTAGTAGTAGAAAGAAGTTGCCAGCGGTTAGATGCTCGTGAAATACAGGCAGGGTGCATGTCAAAAGGAAGAGTAAAGCAGGAGCTGGAGGCTAACACGTCTTTACACCATGCGTCCTCAACCGAAGTGATTGCCGAAACAAAAAATTGTGAATTACTGACAAGAAGCTCACTTTGTTCATGTACCGTATTTTTCGGACTATATGGCGCACTTAAAAGTCTTTCATTTTGTCAAAACTCGAAAGTGCGCCTTATAACCTGGTGCGCCCAGTGTACGGAATAATTCTGTTTGTGCTTACTGACCTCGAAGCAATTTTATTTGGTACATGGTGTAATGATAAGTGTGTCCAGTAGATGGTAGTCACACGTAAGAGATACGTGTAGACTGCCATATGACGCCAGTTAACAACACCAAAACTTTAAATGTTCCATTGAAAATAAAGAACATTACACACGGCGCTCAAAAATCTGTCAAAATGTTTTAGTACGACTTTGAAGCCGCACCGCTTGATGGGTTGTCAACACATTATGGCTACCGTAGTCAGAGATACAAGTATTACTATGGTGTGTGTATAAGGACCGCAACAAGGCACCCATTAGCACACATATTATCTGGTGTTTTGTTTCACAATATTATGCAAAACCAACTTTTCTTACCTTCTGGTACCTGCTGATCTGTATTTCAGATCTGCATAAGCCCTGAAAATGTGCGCATGTCCGTGCCAATGCCATAGTCGATAAGCATATTCTTTTTCTCTATCTTCTAGTTATGGGACATTTATCCTCTGCTGTTGCCATTTCTAATATAAAGTAGTTTAAAGTTCTTACTTATATCTGTCAGTAAACTCGCCATGAAAGCGCTAAAACATACCGGTGTAGTGAGTTTACATTATTCACCCACGGGACTTTAGTTATGAGAGTTCCGGTCGGACGGTTTTCACGGGACACATTTCGGGCGTTGTTGTTGCACTAGTGAGCTACGGATGAGGAGATGCTGCTCCATTATTGATTGAAGTAAAGTGTGAATGTCATTAAAACAGTTAGCTCCATCTTTTGACACTTCTTCCACTCCCGTCCTTGTGCGCTACACCGCTACAACAAAGATGACGGGGAGAAGACGCTGTCGAAGGTGAGCCACGTAAATAAGACCGCCCACAAAACGGTGCATCCTGAAACGACAGTCAGAAAGCGGCTTGAAGATGATCTGTAAAACATCATCTATGCAACATTTTGACCAAAGAACCACCATTACATTTTATGTAGACCACAAGGAAGTGTTTTACGTTTAGAATTTTTTTTAATAATATGACTCCTTTAATGTGCCTTATAATCCAGTGTGATTTATATATATGTATGAAAAATAATAAAACTAAAACTAAATAGACCAGGGGTAGAGAACCTATGGCTCTCGAGCCAGATGTGGCTCTTTTGATGACTGCATCTGGCTCTCAAATAAATCTTAGCTGACATTGCTTAACACGATAAGTAATGAATAATTCTGCTGGTAATCACAGTGCTAAAAATAACGTTCAAAATATAAAACATTCTCATGCATTTTAATCTATTCATCCGTTTTCTACCGTACCTGTACATGATGTTGCATTTATGGTAAGAAGTATTTTATTTATTATTGGTTAGCTTCAGAATAACAATGTTATTAAAAAGAATAGGATACTTATTATACTCTATAAATGTTGGTCTTACTTAAAAATGCACGCATTTAGTTAAATTCAGAGTTAAAAAATATTGTATGGCTCTCACGGAAATACATTTTTTAATATTTGGCTTTCATGGCTCTCTCAGCCAAAAAGGTTCCCGACCCCTGAAATAGACCATTCATCGGCAGTACGCCTTATAATACGGTGCGCCCTATGGTCCGAAAAGTAAGGTAATATTTACGTATTTTTGCTCATTAGCGCATTCATTTCAAAAACGCATCAACGTTTTTTTGTTTTTTTTAACAATATCACTGAATATTACACACTGCAGACTTAATGAAAGCCAACAACTATCAGTGTTTCCCATAAACTCCCAAGATACCTGTGGCGGTGGGGGCGTGGCGGTGGGCGTGGCGGTGGGCGTGGTCACCATGACATCGAGTAATTTGCATAAATTACTACAATGATATGATTTTCTCGAAAAAGGCTAAAAAAATGTATACTTACTAATTAATAATAACAGTTTTGTTTTAAATGTCCATCCATCCATTTTACAATATAATTACAACACTTAATGTACATATTTATAAACAGATTTGAACAATAAATTATTCACTGAAATATATTTATTAATTGTGGTTCTTACAAAAAATATATCTTATAAATATAAAAGCTAAAATGTCTCTTAAAGCTCTGCCCCTTTAATTAGTGCATACTAAATAATTTAACTCTAGCCTACTACTACAACCATATTATTTACCAGCAACATAAAGTGAAACAGGGGCAGAGGTGTCCTGCCACAGTCAGTAACAGATAAACAGAAAACAGTAGTGGTCAAATACAAATAAGGCAACAAGAGAAGTATCCTACACTTCTCTTTTGTAAAGTAAATCTGAACAGCCTATATGGGCATCTACATCAACTATATGATTTGCCTGAGAAGCTGGACAGGACAAAAAAAAATAAAAAAAATAAAAACTTTTTTATTTTTTATTTGTGGCGGACGTAATTCTTTTGTGGCGGGCCGCCACAAATAAATGAATGTGTGGGAAACACTGACTATAATAACAAATCACTTACTGTACAAGGTCTGCTGTCACAAAGATGCAGACTGATAGAATGTTGTTATATTCCCGTTTGGATAAAGAATTACTCAAAATTGTCGCACGGAAAAGGGGGGTGAAGCCCAGCGTCTTTTTGTGTCATTCGCCATTTCCAGGTCTAAATTGGCTGTCAAAGGGTACCAACTTGTCAGAGTACGTCCTCATCCTTCTACTATCCAGGTGAGAGGCATGATTCATGATCTGGAATAATCTTTTACCAGCACTGAGGTGAGGAAGGAGTTGGACTTGGAGCGATGTCAACATAGACACACAAGCTATAAATAGTTTGTCTGCGTTAGCACTTATAATAACAATATCACTAATACTTGGTCGGTATTCAAGCCACGAAATGCAAATGGAGTATTGTTGGCGCTTTTTGGATGGTTATAGAGGACCTCCCATTGGCTCCATTGCAAGTGGACTTTTATTTTACATTTATGAGTTAGAATGTGATTTCAAAAATATATATATCCATCGTCATGTCTTTTATAATGATTGTGAACAATAGAAAAAGTTAAAGTTCCCCTCTAAATTCCAATGATTAGATTTAAGACTTGAAGTCTATGAGCATGAAGTGATGAAGCCTACTTGGATGAGAGGACAAACGTCTTCTAAGACAAAGTGAACAGTCCAGTTGTGATGGATTGAATGCCCTGAGAATAAAATGATATGTGGATGTTGTGCTTACTTGGACTGTGATGAAGCTGTGAGGACTCAGGTGGTTTGTCTTCATGCTCTTCAGTCTTCACAGAGACAACAGTCAGTGGAAACTTGGTGACATCATCCTCCTCCTGCCCTAGAAGACACTCTCCCTCCTGAGTGATCCACACTTCCTCCTCTTCCTCTTTAATGTGGGGAGGCTGTGGATCCTCGTCTTCCTCTTTAATGTGGGGGGGCTGCTGGACGTCTGTTGGGTAAATAAGTAAATAAGATTAAGAGAGAATAGAAATAGTTTTGGACTGACACTGTTAATACAATGACATTATTTGTGTTCTTTTGTGTGTTGTGTTAAAAGTGTGTAGCAAAACAACCAATAAAAACACGGGAAATACCTCCTTTTTTCCTAAAATTAATTTAAAAGTGGTACAGTGAGTACAAAAACAGACTTGGAAATTTGATGGGGGTCAATTTGAAAAGTTTTTATAAGTACGAGGCAGTATTAAATGAGGGATTCTAAACTTCACTGATGTAAAGTGTGTAAATATTGACATTGTCATTACCATGACCTCAATATCATGGAAATAAAAAAAAATCTAATTATAAAATCACTTAAAAAAAAACATTCATGGTATGTTTTTGTTATCGCGCAGAATACTTTTTGTTGGTCATTTTGTTGGCTGGGTCAAAAGGAACTTTTAACAAAAACATGTTTTACTATGTAGTGTTTTTATGGAGTATCTCCATCAACAATTCCTCTTTAGGAATTGGAAACCATCTACGACACGCTGAAGGAAAGTCAGTCACTTTTATGTTCTTTTAATAATTCAAGTGTTGACTACTTTGGTTATTGAAAATAAATATTTACTTTCGCTTATTGTTGCATGTAAGTCAGAATCAGGAAGTGAAATTATAACTTTAATTAGATTTGATTACGGTATGAAAATGTATTTTGTGACTGTGTGAGTTTTGTGTAAGCATGTTGATACAGGTTTACATCTTCTTGGGGACTGGAACACAGACATGTCCCGAAAGGATGCACCCATTTTTAAAACCTTCACTAAGCTGTGCCACCAACATTGCCTCACTTAGCTCATTAAGCAAACTACCAGGGTGAGTGAGTCCTTTTAAACCTTCTTAGACCTCGTTGTTACTTCTGACCAGTCTAAGATCACCACAAGTGGAACTACTGTATGCGGCTTAAGTGATCATTCCATGATTTTCTGTACCCATAAAAAACAGAATCAATGCTGACAGCCACAAAACAAGCAAAGCTACAATCCTCAAGACCTAGACTAGCAAGACGTTCAATGACAAACTGGCAAATTAAGACTCGCCTGGTACTTGCAAGTACACAGGTTTTTGGGTCAATTCCTAACCTCAGAAAAGTAGATAACTTCACAGTCAAAGTGGGTGACAATATTATAAAAAACAAAAATTAGATTACTTATCTTGGCTGCATCGTAGAGACTAATCTCTCCAGTGGAAAAAATTACTACTAAGGTAGTCAAAGAATCAACCGACAAATTCTGTTCTTACTAGTGTTGTCCCGATACCGATATTTTGGTACCAAAATGTATTTCGATACTTTCCGTACCACATAAAGGGCATTATTTGCTTTATTTTAACAAAAAATCTTAGGGTACATTAAACATATGTTTATTATTGCAAGTTTGTCCTTAAATAAAATAGTGAACATACTAGACAACTTGTATTTTAGTAGTAAGTAAACAAACAAAAGCTCCTAATTTAGTCTGCTGACATATACAGTAACATATTGTGTCATTTATATTCTATTATTTTGTCAAAACTATCAAGGACAAGTGGTAGAAAATTGATTATGTATCTACTTGTTCATTTACTGTTAATATCTGCTTACATTCTCCTTTAACATGTTCTATCTACACTTCCGTTAAAATGTAATAATCACTGATTCGTCTGTAGTTTGATACTTTACATTAGTTTTGGATGATACCTAGGGATGATACTCGAAACCGGTTTACCCGGTTGTTTGATAAGAAATTAACCGAGTCCTCAGACTCAAATCCCTTTTTGAGAACCGGTACCCGATATCGAGACCACTATAGTAAAGAAAAAGAGTTGGTTCTTTATTCGAATCCCTCGAAACGAATCCCGTGACGATATGACGATATGCAACACTTTTCGGGGCTACCGCGCATGCTCGTCACTCCCGTTGCATGCTGGGTAGTGTAGTTGTTATATTCACTATCTCAGGGGTCAGGAACCTATGGCTCGCGAGCGTGGCTCTTTTGATGATTGCATCTGGCTGGCGGATTTCGGCTTTTCAGATAAAAAAAAATATTATCGCTTGTTTTAATCCATCCATCGATTTTCCACTGCTCATGTCTTGTTCAGGGCTGCAGTTGGCTGCAGAAGCAATTTTCCATTATTTTAAATTGGATGATAATAGCCTACGTTGGGCGTTGCTGGGTAAAGAGGTAAACGCCCCCTTTTGAATCAGTCTGTGCGGTCATTAGCTCAAAGCGAACCCTTCGACGAAGAAGATGGCAAAAAGAAAAAAAGATGAGGAGTATCATACATTTCTGGACGAATGGACCGAAGAATTTGCCTTTGTGGAGAGAGCAGGTTCTGCAGTGTGTCTAATTTGCAATGACAAAATTGCATTGATGAAACGGTCGAATGTAAAGCGGCACTTCGACACACGCCATGCTACCTTTGCATCAAAATACCCTGCAGGAGACAGCAGGAAGAAAGCGTGCCAAGAGCTACTGAGCAGGGTGCAAGCTAGCCAGCATCAACTCCGCGTATAGACCCGGCAAGGTGACTATAATTCCGCTAGTTTTGCTGGATCTTTAGCAATAGTGAGGAACGGAAAACCATTCAGATGGCGAGTATGCTAAAATGTTCATGCTGGATGTAGCCAATGAACTTTTTGATGATCTTCCGAACAAAGACAAGATATGAGCAGTCATTTTTACATCTTAAAAACATCAAGTCCAACCTACGATCACGTTTAACGGATGAAAGCCTCAACGCCTGCATGAAGCTTAACCTCACCAAGTACCAACCAGACTACAAAGCCATCAGCGAATCCGTGCAGCACTAGAAGTCGCATTAATGGTGAGTATTATAACAACATTATTCAAAAGAATGAATTTAGAGGCTTATTATACTCACATTTAGTTGAATTCAGTCTTAAAATATATTATATGGCTCTCACAGAAATACATTTCCAAATATTTTGCTTTCATGGCTCTCTGAGTCAAGAAGGTTCCCGACCCCTGCCCTAGCTCATAACATCTTTCCCCCTATAATGTTAACTCAAAGTGTATTTCTTTTTTTAGCTTTAACTTTTCATTTTTTAGCATTGTAACCACATTTGCAAAGAACCTTTCTCTTCATAGAATTTTCTTTCAATAAAGAAATAAAGTGCAAAAATGTCAAAGCATCATAACAAACAGTTATGTCAAATAGCAGCAAAATTGCACTTTTTGGAGAGCTGTATTATTTTCAGTTTTGTGCCCAAAGGACTGATTTGATTTAACACTATATTATTATTTATACACCTATAGTGATCACAGAGACAGGTTGTTTTTGTGTCACTGTATACATTTGTTTTTCTGAAAAATCCCACTTAATATACTTTGGGTAACAACAGTCAATATTTATTTATTTTATTTTATATTTTTAGGGGGGTAACAGTCAATTTTTATCTATTTATTAGATTAAATTGTTTTCTTATATAATAAAAGTGAGCTTTTGTTAAACCAAATATTGTGTGTTTTTTTCCATATACAACAACCTATCTGGACTCGTTAAGAGAATCGATAAGGAATCGGTTCGATAAGAGGATTCGATAATAGGCTCAAACTCGCTAATTTCTAATCAAACATCATCCCTAATGATACCACAAATTTGGGTATCAATCTGATACCAAACACTAACATACACCATTCCACTATAATACCCATGCAGCTGACTAGATACTTTAAAAATGTAAAATATATTCACCATTATAACACCAGAGGTAGTTGTACAAATCACATTCAACTCAGATTTTACTCCAAAAAATGTTCTAATTTGTTTGCCTACTATACCACCAAAATGTGGAACTCCCTATCAATAGCCATACAGGTGTGTAAATCCCTTACCTTCTTCAAAGCCGCTTTGCAAATACATTACAGGTTGCAACTGGGAATAGAAAAAGCCTTTAGATTTTTTACAATTTTATTTTCTAGCAGTATTTTTTTTACTTTAAATGCTACTTTCTACATAGTACTGTGTTCTGTGTGAGTGAACAAATATTTCCATTGAAACCATGTCAGGCTTTCTTGTAGCAGTGAATGTGTACCGTGATGAAACTGTACCCTTTACTATGCAAACTTCTCATAAGTCCTTCAATCAATCAATCACACATTGTTACAAACTGAGAGGAACATCAACCTCAAACTGTCTCGTTTTCATGAAGAATCTAAATCAAAGCATTGCATCATCCCCACAAGACAAGACATCTTCCTATTGAAGAAAAGTGTTAATAATGAAATATAAAGTTAGTAAAGATGTGAGAGTAAGAAGTAAACAAACCTGTTCTGTGTAACACAACTTGAGCGTCCATAAGTTGATGTTGTCGCTCCTTCTCCTCTTTTGTTGGACAAAGTTCCTCCTCATACTTTGCTATCGTTCTTTCGCACATTTTCACACAATCACAACACTTTACACTCACATTTGATCTCTACTTAGCGATGTGTTGATAACGTCCGCGTGTCTTTGTTAGCAGCTAACAAGCTAAGCTAACTAGCAAGCTAAGCTAGCACATAAAGTGCGCTCAGACTAATGTATCCGGATACAAACAATGACTAACAATGTTTCATCTACTACACGACATATATGCGTACATGTATGCACTAAATACAAATAGAGAAACAATAATGGCCAGTGGCCACGTTTAGGCCTTCTCTGTCAAACGCCATTTTGCTTTTTACTCCTTCGTCTTCTTTGGATTTCCAGCAGACTAGTAGAGCATCTTAGGCCTCCACAGCTTCTTAACGGGACTTCTTCGTCCTGTCCTATGGTCCATACTACATTCTACAGCACAGGAGGTCGCGCTAGCAACCTTTCAATGGACCACTTCCAAGTTGGCTTCGTCGTTCTTCTTTTTTTTCTGTTTAATGGCGGTTAGGGTACGTGGGGGCACTAGGACCATGTGGAGGGCACTAGGACCGCTCTTTGTGGTCGCAGGAAGAGCAGCAGAAAGTTTCCCTGGAGAAAGAAATAGGTGAGTGACTAAGCTTTTTATTGTATATATATATATATATATATATAGATATCTATATATATATATATATATATATATATATATATATATATATATATATATATATATATATATATATATATATATATAGATATATATATATATATCTATATATATATATATATATATATAGATATATATATAGATATCTATATATATATATATATATATATATATATATATATATATAGATATCTATATATATATATATATATATATATATATATATATATATATATATATATATATATATATATATACCGGTATATATATATATATATATATATATATATATATATATATATATATATATATATATATATATATATATATATATATATATATATATATATATATAGATATCTATATATATATATATCTATATATATATATATCTATATATATATATATATATATATATATATATAGAGATATCTATATCTATATATATATATATATATATATATATATATATATATATATATATAGAGAGATATCTATATATATATATATATATATATATATATATATATATATATATATATATATATATATATATATATATATATATATATATATATATATATAGATATATATATATATATATATATATATATATATATATATATATATATATATATATATATATAATTTTATTATTATTATCATTATTATTTGTATTTATTTTTTTCACCACAGGCTGTGCTTCTAACATACTCCTAATACGTTTTTCCAAATGTTCTTCTTTTCTTTTCTATCAATCAGGGGCCGTATTTATCAAGCTTCTTAGAATTACTCCTAAGAAGTCTGCTAAGAGTTGACTTAAGCGTAAATAAATTATTCGCTGAAAGCTGCACTTAAAAGTTAGTTATCAAGCGTCTTACTCACACTTTCAGCGAAGTGTAGGACTGAATCTTAAGTGTCACACTCAGAGCTGAATTACGACATTACTATGTGCCGTAAACAGAATTTTAGGTGACGTCATTTCTGTGTCCATAGAAATGACCAATCATGGAAGGAATCCCTTGTCTAAGAATAAAGAAATATCTTATAAATATTTAAGTGGACAATGGGAGTGTATATTTTGACAATAAACTACAAAATAATACAAAACACACAAACAATATTGGCAATGAATCAAAAATAAATGTTTCCTTTTTGTTGCACCTTTCCTGCTTCCTGCTCCCAGACCGTAACACAGAGGCAGGGGAGACACTTCTCCAGGATGCATGCTCGGGGCAACACCCTTCACTTTACCCGGCAGTGGGTCTCCACAGCGGACGACTTTAGAGTGAATGATGAGTCCGGCGATTAGTTGCAAATCTTGCTTTATTGATTGCTTGTACACAGCCAATCCAACACAAAACAAACTAGTCTCCGCCCGCACTCACGCTACCGCTCCCTCTCTTCTCTCGCCCACACACTCACTGACGTCACTCACCTCACATGCTGTCACCTATTAAAGGGCCACACACACACATACGCTACTCTCATAACATTTTCTTTCCAATTCATTAATTAGGCAACTAATTTGAAACTTGTGTGGGTGGCTCTATATATACTAGCCCACTGCAGCCACATGCAGAAATCAACAAGGAATCGAAAATTTTTAAATCTGTGACAAAAATAATACCCGGTCTGTCTAAACCAGGGGTGTCAAAGTCAAATGGACGGAGGGCCAAATAAAAAATTTAGCTACAAGCCGAGGGCCGGACTGTTCGAATGTTCATTGAAAAAATTTTAAATGACGCATATAGTCTAGTGAACCTAATTGAACCTACTGAAAACCTAACAAATATATTCCAATATGATCAGATAAATAAAGCAATATTTTCTTATGGCTCTGTCAGTAATCTTTAATTTTCAACAGACACAAAAGACAAATTTCCTTTATATAAAAATCCCCATAACATGAACATTAAATGAAAGAAACCGGTATTCAAGGCACCATCAGTAGCCTATATTTTCTATTTTAGCAAAAGTGGGCTAAATTTACTTCAAAGAAAAAAACAATAATAGCAATTTTCTATCATCCACTCAACTGAAATATTTTTAAAATATAATTAAATTGAAATACAATAAAATAAAGTGCAAAAATCTATAAATCAAAAACAACACTTTGTTTAAGGAGAAGTAACATGCAGTGAAAACAAATATTAAACATTAACTTTTAAACTTGAATTGAGTAAAAACTCTAAATATGTGATTGCACAGTAATGTTCACATTAAACCCCCCTCCTCCCTCCGTGGGAGGGAGGCGAGTTGGGTGCCCGAAACCCCCCGCTGGTTTCGGCCCGCCCCTTGGCGCGCGTGGCACGCGGGCTCCGCGACCCGACGGCTGGCCCTCGTGGCTTGACGGCGGGCGCGTCCCGACGGGCCGCGCGTAGGGGTCAAACGCAGAAGTCTCAGGGCCTCGTGGTGAGGGGGTGGCCTGCGGGTTTCGGCCCGCTTGACCCCCCGCTCCGCTTGGCGCGCGCGGCACATGACGGGTTCCGCCACCGACGCTCGGGCTGCAGCCCGACGGTGGTGCGGGCCCGGCGGTGACGCGCGGTTTGGGGAAACAAAGCAGAAGTCTCAGGGCCTCGGGGCCGGGTTTCGGCCCGCCCCCTTGGCGCGCGTGGCACGGCGGGCTCCGCGACTGACGGCCGGGCTGCAGCCCTTCGGCCGGCAGGCGCGTCCCGGCGGGCCGCTCGCCCCCTTTCGGAACCTTGGACCGGCATCCGCTTGGTGCGTGTAAAAGATCTGCGGTCTAAAAAAAAAAAAAAAAAAAAAAAAAAAAAAAAAAAGATCTGCGGTCTGCGGGCCGGTTCTAATAATAAATCAAGATCATCCCAAGGGCCGTAAAAAACCTTCTCGCGGGCCGGATATGGCCCGCGGGCCTTGACTCTGACATATGTGGTCTAAACGATACCGTTTGATCAGCTGCTCGTCATCAAACAAAGCCAGGACATCCTTCCGCTCCCTGAACGTTCGCGCACGTCTCTCTCGCCTCAGTGCCATCCCCCGCTGGCAACTCCTAACCACTTAAGACACCTCTGAAGGTCTCTTAAATATCGTGGAGAGTAGGAGTGATTCTTAGACTTAAGAAAGTTGATAAATAGCTTTTATTCTTAAGTTTGAGAGTAGGACTAAATTTCGCAAATTCTCAGGGCTGAAGTGTAAAATGGCACTCTAAGACGCTTGATAAATACGGCCCCAGAAGTGTCACCAGGACGTCCCCTGGCCCTAACACTCCATGAAGGACATTTACAGGCATTGACCTCCATCTTACATGGACATTCACATGGACATTGTTAACATCCATATTATCAACCTTCCTGTTTGGTCCTTGTGTGCCAGCTGTTTAATGGCAAATGTTTTTGAAGAAACTGCAAATGTTCAGTTTTGCACATTTTACATTGATCAGGATTTATTTTATTTAAGTATGACGTTTCGAGCAAGTGCTCTTTTTCACACTGCTGTGGCGGTGTGTGCGGACCTTTCTTTCTTTCTTGTTCTTGTAAGTGTTCCTTTTTTGATCCAGCACCCATCCCAATTGGCTTTTTTAATTTTTTTCCCCCCTCTGTTTTGCACATTTTGAAAAAATAAATGTTTGGTTGAAGAATACATTTTTCTTGTGATTATGGTATGAATAGGATTTACAGTAAGTGCAACAGTGGTCTAGTGGAGGTGTAAAGTTCATTTTTCTAAGCATTTTGGCATTTTTAAAGCATTTTTTCAGGCCCGGACTGAAATAGGGGATACCGAAATTTTACAAATGACACCAAAAATATTCCAACCGCCCGCGAGATGTCCCTTATTTCAAAGTCTGGGTGTTGGCAACCCTAATGGTTTAAAAAGGGCATTTGGTCGCTGATGCACTTATTGAGTGATAAAAGTATTATAATATTTTAAGATTTCATTAAGTACGACCTGCAAATAGACAAAAATATTCAAATGAAATATAAAGGCTTTTGTTCAAAATATTCTAAATAAAGCATATAATCTTTTTCAGAACTCTTTTCTAAACTTTCTAGGCTTTTGGTGGATGGACACAATATTACAGATTTGAAACTTTGAAATTAGACAACTACTTACTATTTCTTATTTGCCGTATTTTCTCTGGAACAAAACAAACAAACAAAAAATACAAATAACTTGAAAGTTTCCATTCTTCCAAAGGCAAAATAGTTCATAAAAAAACTAAACAGAATTAACCACTTAAAATAATTTTAGGATGTTGTTCTGCAATTGAAGACAACACTTGTTCTTTCTGTGATAGGGAAATAAAATAAACAGTTTATTTTATGAATGCATGCAAGGTAAATCTCTGTGGGATGATGTACAATATCGGCTTTTGCCTGACACTCCAAACTTGTTTTCTGAAATTGATATTGTTTTGGGGATGTTAAACAAGAAAAAGAAAAAAAACATAAAAAATGTTTAAAACACAATAATGGAAATGTTTGTTTTATCCACAAATGTATGTTTGCAAAAACAAAAAAATCCTTCCACAAACAATTCAGTCATTTTCTCTCACTTTTATATTGCATAAAGGTCTGGGGACATACATATAAAACAATCACAACACAATCATCATGTTACAAAAGAGAGTAATAAAGATAATTAATAAATTGGATTATAGAGACCCAACATTTAATTCATAAAGTCACACATTTTAAAATGGTACAAAAGACAACTGTTCAAATGATATATAAAGTAAATAATAATATGCTTCCTGAAGTGGTCCAGATGATGTTTCAGATGTGAACCAGTACATATGTATATCATATAAAGGTGCTAATCTATGGGATCATTAACAATTAGAAATACAAATATGTCACACTTCAATATTTCAAACACATATAGAAAACACTATTGTGAATAAGTCTAAAATTGTATGATGAATTTATATACACATACATTTTTTTATTGTATGTAAAATATGTCTTGTACTGTTTACTCTCACCTTTTCAGTCAAATTGTTCTGTTCAATGTTTAATAAAAGTACACAATGTTGCATATTAATGCATGTACTTGACTGAAAAAAGCACCAACATAAAATATATAAATGTAGAAGCATATTAAAAAGATTGTTACACAAACAACAATGTCACACATGATGTTGTTAGAAAGTCAAAATTAAAGTCTTGACAGTTTATTTCAAATCCTGCAGTTTCATTTGCTGCTGCTGTTCTCACCAGCACACTTGTGTTTCTTACACTGGTACTTAGAAGAGAATCTTTCACCACACACACTGCAACTCAACACTTTCTCTCCTGGGTGTCTTCACAAAAGCTTCTGTTGCAGATTGAACATATGAAAGGTTTTTCACCAGTGTGTGTTCTCATGTGTTCTTTCAAGTTGTGACTTTCTACAAAACCTTTACCACAGATTTAACAGGAGAAAGGTTTTTCACCAGTGTGTGTTCTCATGTGCACTTTCAAATATTTACTTAGAGCAAAACCTTTACCACAGATTGAACAAGAAAAAGGTTTTTCACCAGTGTGTGTTCTCATGTGTTCTTTCAATTTCCAACTTTCTACAAAACCTTTACTGCAGATTGAACAGAGAAAAGGTTTTTCACCAGTGTGTGTTTTCATGTGCACTTTCAAATATTTACTTAGAGCAAAACCTTTACCACAGATTGAACAAGAAAAAGGTTTTTCACCAGTGTGTGTTGTCATGTGTTCTTTCAATTTCCAACTTTCTACAAAACCTTTACTGCAGATTGAACAGATAAAAGGTTTTTCACCAGTGTGTGTTTTCATGTGTACGTTCAAGTTGTGAATTTCAACAAAACCTTTACCACAGATTGAACAGGAGAAAGGTTTTTCACCAGTGTGTGTTCTCATGTGCACTTTCAAATATTTACTTAGAGCAAAACCTTTACCACAGATTGAACAAGAAAAAGGTTTTTCACCAGTGTGTGTTGTCATGTGTGCTTTCAATTTGAAACTTTCTACAAAACCTTTACTGCACATCGGACAGATAAAAGGTTTTTCACCAGTGTGTATTCTCATGTGTAGTTTCAATCTGCAACTTTCTACAAAACCTTTACCACAGATTGAACAGGAAAAAGGTTTTTCACCAGTGTGTGTTCTCATGTGCGCTTTCAAATAGTTACTTAGAACAAAACCTTTACTACAGATTGAACAAATAAAAGATTTTTCTCCTGTGTGTGTTGTTCTGTGTATTTTCAAACCAGACTTTTGTGCAAAACCTTTACCACAGATTGAACAAGAAAAAGGCTTTTCACCAGTGTGTATTCTCATGTGTACTTTTAAATTGTGACTTTGTACAAAAACTTTACCACAGATTGAACAGATAAAAGGTTTTTCA
>NC_084753.1:44478380-44535004 GCF_033978785.1 Entelurus aequoreus | reverse complement strand
CACTCATTAAGTCAACTTCACTAGCACACGGGGACACGCTTTAGTGGCGCCCCTCACTCATAAGTCCTACTTTCACTGCACACGGTGGACACGCTTTAGTGGCGCCCCTCGCTCAGAAGTCCAACTTTCACTAGCACACGGTGACACGCTTTAGTGGCGCCCCTCACTCATAAGTCCACTTTCACTAGCCACACGGTGGAGCACGCTTTAGTGCGTCCCCTCACTCATTAAGTCCACTTTCACTAGCACACGGTGACATCGCTTTAGTGGCGCCCCTCGCTCATAAGTCCACTTTCACTAGCACACGGTGACAGCTTTAGTTGGCCCACCTTCACTCATAGTCCACTTTCACTAGTCACACGGTGACACGCTTAGGTGGCGCCACTCGCTCATAAGTCCACTTTCACTAGCACACGGTGCCCACACCGCTTAGTGGCGCCCCTCACTCATAAGTCCACTTTCACTAGCACACGGTGACACGCTTTAGTGGGCCCCCTCACTCATAAGTCCACTTTCACTAGCACACGGTGACACGCTTTAGTGGCGCCCCTCGCTCAAAGTCCACTTTCACTAGCACACGGTGACACGCTTTAGTGGCGCCCCTCACTCATAAGTCCACTTTCACTAGCACACGGTGACACGCTTTAGTGGCGCCCCTCAGCTCAGAAGTCCACTTTCACTAGCACACGGTGACACGCTTTAGTGGCGCCCCTCGCTCATAAGTCCACTTTCACTAGCACACGGTGACACGCTTTAGTGGCGCCCCTCACTCATAAGTCCACTTTCACTAGCACACGGTGACACGCTTTAGTGGCGCCCCTCAGCTCATAAGTCCACTTTCACTAGCACACGGGTGACACGCTTTAGTGGCGCCCCTCACTCATAAGTCCACTTTCACTAGCACACGGTGACACGCTTTAGTGGCGCCCCTCACTCATAAGTCCACTTTCACTAGCACACGGTGACACGCTTTAGTGGCGCCCCTCACTCATAAGTCCACTTTCACTAGCACACGGTGACACGCTTTAGTGGCGCCCCTCGCTCATAAGTCCACTTTCACTAGCACACGGTGACACGCTTTAGTGGCGCCCTCACTCATAAGTCACTTTCACTAGCACACGGTGACACGCTTTAAGTGGCGCCCCTCACTCATAAGTCCACTTTCACTAGCACACGGTGACACGCTTTAGTGCGCCCCTCACTCATAAGTCCCACTTTCACTAGCACACGGTGACACGCTTTAGTGGCGCCCCTCACTCATAAGTCCACTTTCACTAGCACACGGTGACACGCTTTAGTGGCGCCCTCACTCATAAGTCCACTTTCACTAGCACACGGTGACACGCTTTAGTGGCGCCCCTCGCTCATAAGTCCACTTTCACTAGCACACGGTGACACGCTTTAGTGGCGCCCCTCACTCATAAGTCCACTTTCACTAGCACACGGTGACACGCTTTAGTGGCGCCCCTCACTCATAAGTCCACTTTCACTAGCACACGGTGACACGCTTTAGTGGCGCCCCTCACTCATAAGTCCACTTTCACTAGCACACGGTGACACGCTTTAGTGGCGCCCCTCACTCATAAGTCCTACTTTCACTAGCACACGGTGACACGCTTAGTGGCGCCCCTCACTCATAAGTCCACTTTCACTAGCACACGGTGACACGCTTTAGTGGCGCCCCTCACTCATAAGTCCACTTTCACTAGCACACGGTGACACGCTTTAGTGGCGCCCCTCGCTCATAAGTCCACTTTCACTAGCACACGGTGACACGCTTTAGTGGCGCCCCTCACTCATAAGTCCACTTTCACTAGCACACGGTGACACGCTTTAGTGGCGCCCCTCACTCATAAGTCCACTTTCACTAGCACACGGTGACACGCTTTAGTGGCGCCCCTCGCTCATAAGTCCACTTTCACTAGCACACGGTGACACGCTTTAGTGGCGCCCCTCACTCATAAGTCCACTTTCACTAGCACACGGTGACACGCTTTAGTGGCGCCCCTCACTCATAAGTCACTTTCACTAGCACACGGTGACACGCTTTAGTGGCGCCCCTCACTCATAAGTCCACTTTCACTAGCACACGGTGACACGCTTTAGTGGCGCCCCTCACTCAGAAGTCCACTTTCACTAGCACACGGTGACACGCTTTAGTGGCGCCCCTCGCTCATAAGTCCACTTTCACTAGCACACCGGTGACACGCTTTAGTGGCGCCCCTCCTCATAAGTCCACTTTCACTAGCACACGGTGACACGCTTTAGTGGCGCCCCTCGCTCATAAGTCCACTTTCACTAGCACACGGTGACACGCTTTAGTGGCGCCCCTCGCTCATAAGTCCACTTTCACTAGCACACGGTGACACGCTTTAGTGGCGCCCCTCGCTCATAAGTCACTTTCACTAGCACACGGTGACACGCTTTAGTGGCGCCCCTCGCTCATAAGTCCACTTTCACTAGCACACGGTGACACGCTTTAGTCGGCGCCCCTCGCTCATAAGTCCACTTTCACTAGCACACGGTGACACGCTTTAGTGGCGCCCCTCGCTCAGAAGTCCACTTTCACTAGCACACGGTGACACGCTTTAGTGGCGCCCCTCGCTCAGAAGTCCACTTTCACTAGCACACGGTGACACGCTTTAGTGGCGCCCCTCGCTCATAAGTCCACTTTCACTAGCACACAGGTGACACGCTTTAGTGGCGCCCCTCACTCATAAGTCCACTTTCACTAGCACACGGTGACACGCTTTAGTGGCGCCCCTCGCTCATAAGTCCACTTTCACTAGCACACGGTGACACGCTTTAGGTGGCGCCCCTCGCTCATAAGTCCACTTTCACTAGCACACGGTGACACGCTTTAGTGGCGCCCCTCGCTCATAAGTCCACTTTCACTAGCACACGGTGACACGCTTTAGTGGCGCCCCTCGCTCATAAGTCCACTTTCACTAGCACACGGTGACACGCTTTAGTGGCGCCCCTCGCTCATAAGTCCACTTTCACTAGCACACGGTGACACGCTTTAGTGGCGCCCCTCGCTCATAAGTCCACTTTCACTAGCACACGGTGACACGCTTTAGTGGCGCCCCTCGCTCAGAAGTCCACTTTCACTAGCACACGGTGACACGCTTTAGTGGCGCCCCTCGCTCATAAGTCCACTTTCACTAGCACACGGTGACACGCTTTAGTGGCGCCCCTCGCTCATAAGTCCACTTTCACTAGCACACGGTGACACGCTTTAGTGGCGCCCCTCGCTCATAAGTCCACTTTCACTAGCACACGGTGACACGCTTTAGTGGCGCCCCTCGCTCATAAGTCCACTTTCACTAGCACACGGTGACACGCTTTAGTGGCGCCCCTCGCTCATAAGTCCACTTTCACTAGCACACGGTGACACGCTTTAGTGGCGCCCCTCACTCATAAGTCCACTTTCACTAGCACACGGTGACACGCTTTAGTGGCGCCCCTCGCTCATAAGTCCACTTTCACTAGCACACGGTGACACGCTTTAGTGGCGCCCCTCGCTCATAAGTCCACTTTCACTAGCACACGGTGACACGCTTTAGTGGCGCCCTCACTCATAAGTCCACTTTCACTAGCACACGGTGACACGCTTTAGTGGCGCCCCTCGCTCATAAGTCCACTTTCACTAGCACACAGTGACACGCTTTAGTGGCGCCCCTCACTCATAAGTCCACTTTCACTAGCACACGGTGACACGCTTTAGTGGCGCCCCTCGAGCTCATAAGTCCACTTTCACTAGCACACGGTGACACGCTTTAGTGGCGCCCCTCAGCTCATAAGTCCACTTTCACTAGCACACAGTGACACGCTTTAGTGGCGCCCCTCACTCATAAGTCCACTTTCACTAGCACACGGTGACACGCTTTAGTGGCGCCCTCAGCTCATAAGTCCACTTTCACTAGCACACGGTGACACGCTTTAGTGGCGCCCCTCACTCATAAGTCCACTTTCACTAGCACACGGTGACACGCTTTAGTGGCGCCCCTCACTCATAAGTCCACTTTCACTAGCACACGGTGACACGCTTTAGTGGCGCCCCTCGCTCATAAGTCCACTTTCACTAGCACACAGTGACACGCTTTAGTGGCGCCCCTCACTCATAAGTCCACTTTCACTAGCACACGGTGACACGCTTTAGTGGCGCCCCTCACTCATAAGTCCACTTTCACTAGCACACGGTGACACGCTTTAGTGGCGCCCCTCACTCATAAGTCCACTTTCACTAGCACACAGTGACACGCTTTAGTGGCGCCCCTCACTCATAAGTCCACTTTCACTAGCACACGGTGACACGCTTTAGTGGCGCCCCTCACTCATAAGTCCACTTTCACTAGCACACGGTGACACGCTTTAGTGGCGCCCCTCACTCATAAGTCCACTTCTCACTAGCACACGGTGACACGCTTTAGTGGCGCCCCTCACTCATAAGTCCACTTTCACTAGCACACGGTGACACGCTTTAGTGGCGCCCCTCGCTCATAAGTCCACTTTCACTAGCACACGTGACACGCTTTAGTGGCGCCCCTCACTCATAAGTCCACTTTCACTAGCACACGGTGACACGCTTTAGTGGCGCCCCTCACTCATAAGTCCACTTTCACTAGCACACGGTGACACGCTTTAGTGGCGCCCTCACTCATAAGTCCACTTTCACTAGCACACGGTGACACGCTTTAGTGGCGCCCCTCACTCATAAGTCCACTTTCACTAGCACACGGTGACACGCTTTAGTGGCGCCCCTCGCTCATAAGTCCACTTTCACTAGCACACGGTGACACGCTTTAGTGGCGCCCTCACTCATAAGTCCACTTTCACTAGCACACGGTGACACGCTTTAGTGGCGCCCCTCGCTCATAAGTCCACTTTCACTAGCACACGGTGACACGCTTTAGTGGCGCCCCTCACTCATAAGTCCACTTTCACTAGCACACGGTGACACGCTTTAGTGGCGCCCCTCACTCATAAGTCCACTTCACTAGCACACGGTGACACGCTTTAGTGGCGCCCCCTCGCTCATAAGTCCACTTTCACTAGCACACGGTGACACGCTTTAGTGGCGCCCCTCACTCATAAGTCCACTTTCACTAGCACACGGTGACACGCTTTAGTGGCGCCCCTCGCTCATAAGTCCACTTTCACTAGCACACGGGTGACACGCTTTAGTGGCGCCCCTCGCTCATAAGTCCACTTTCACTAGCACACGGTGACACGCTTTAGTGGCGCCCCTCGCTCATAAGTCCACTTTCACTAGCACACGGTGACACGCTTTAGTGGCGCCCCTCACTCATAAGTCCACTTTCACTAGCACACGGTGACACGCTTTGTGGCGCCCCTCGCTCATAAGTCCACTTTCACTAGCACACGGTGACACGCTTTAGTGGCGCCCCTCCTCATAAGTCCACTTTCACTAGCACACGGTGACACGCTTTAGTGGGCCCCTCGCTCATAAGTCCACTTTCACTAGCACACGGTGACACGCTTTAGTGGCGCCCCTCGCTCAGAAGTCCACTTTCACTAGCACACGGTGACACGCTTTAGTGGCGCCCCTCGCTCATAAGTCCACTTTCACTAGCACACGGTGACACGCTTTAGTGGCGCCCCTCGCTCATAAGTCCACTTTCACTAGCACACGGTGACACGCTTTAGTGGCGCCCTCGCTCATAAGTCCACTTTCACTAGCACACGGTGACACGCTTTAGTGGCGCCCCTCACTCATAAGTCCACTTTCACTAGCACACAGGTGACACGCTTTAGTGGCGCCCCTCACTCATAAGTCCACTTTCACTAGCACACGGTGACACGCTTTAGTGGCGCCCCTCACTCATAAGTCCACTTTCACTAGCACACGGTGACACGCTTTAGTGGCGCCCCTCACTCATAAGTCCACTTTCACTAGCACACGGTGACACGCTTTAGTGGCGCCCCTCACTCATAAGTCCACTTTCACTAGCACACGGTGACACGCTTTAGTGGCGCCCCTCACTCATAAGTCCACTTTCACTAGCACACGGTGACACGCTTTAGTGGCGCCCTCACTCATAAGTCCACTTTCACTAGCACACGGTGACACGCTTTAGTGGCGCCCCTCACTCATAAGTCCACTTTCAACTAGCACACGGTGACACGCTTTAGTGGCGCCCCTCACTCATAAGTCCACTTTCACTAGCACACGGTGACACGCTTTAGTGGCGCCCCTCGCTCATAAGTCCACTTTCACTAGCACACGGTGACACGCTTTAGTGGCGCCCCTCACTCATAAGTCCACTTTCACTAGCACACGGTGACACGCTTTAGTGGCGCCCCTCGCTCATAAGTCCACTTTCACTAGCAACGGTGACACGCTTTAGTGGCGCCCCTCACTCATAAGTCCACTTTCACTAGCACACGGTGACACGCTTTAGTGGCGCCCCTCACTCATAAGTCCACTTTCACTAGCACACGGTGACACGCTTTAGTGGCGCCCCTCACTCATAAGTCCACTTTCACTAGCACACGGTGACACGCTTTAGTGGCGCCCCTCACTCATAAGTCCACTTTCACTAGCACACGGTGACACGCTTTAGTGGCGCCCCTCACTCATAAGTCCACTTTCACTAGCACACGGTGACACGCTTTAGTGGCGCCCCTCACTCAGAAGTCCCACTTTCACTAGCACACGGTGACACGCTTTAGTGGCGCCCCTCACTCATAAGTCCACTTTCACTAGCACACGGTGACACGCTTTAGTGGCGCCCCTCACTCATAAGTCCACTTTCACTAGCACACGGTGACACGCTTTAGTGGCGCCCCTCACTCAGAAGTCCACTTTCACTAGCACACGGTGACACGCTTTAGTGGCGCCCCTCACTCATAAGTCCACTTTCACTAGCACTCGGTGACACGCTTTAGTGGCGCCCCTCACTCATAAGTCCACTTTCACTAGCACACGGTGACACGCTTTAGTGGCGCCCCTCGCTCATAAGTCCACTTTCACTAGCACACGGTGACACGCTTTAGTGGCGCCCCTCACTCATAAGTCCACTTTCACTAGCACACGGTGACACGCTTTAGTGGCGCCCCTCGCTCATAAGTCCACTTTCACTAGCACACGGTGACACGCTTTAGTGGCGCCCCTCACTCATAAGTCCACTTTCACTAGCACACGGTGACACGCTTTAGTGGCGCCCCTCGCTCAGAAGTCCACTTTCACTAGCACACGGTGACACGCTTTAGTGGCGCCCCTCGCTCAGAAGTCCACTTTCACTAGCACACGGTGACACGCTTTAGTGGCGCCCTCACTCATAAGTCCACTTTCACTAGCACACGGTGACACGCTTTAGTGGCGCCCCTCACTCATAAGTCCACTTTCACTAGCACACGGTGACACGCTTTAGTGGCGCCCCTCGCTCATAAGTCCACTTTCACTAGCACACGTGACACGCTTTAGTGGCGCCCTCGCTCATAAGTCCACTTTCACTAGCACACGGTGACACGCTTTAGTGGCGCCCCTCGCTCATAAGTCCACTTTCACTAGCACACGGTGACACGCTTAGTGGCGCCCCTCGCTCATAAGTCCACTTTCACTAGCACACGGTGACACGCTTTAGTGGCGCCCCTCACTCATAAGTCCACTTTCACTAGCACACGGTGACACGCTTTAGTGGCGCCCCTCGCTCATAAGTCCACTTTCACTAGCACACGGTGACACGCTTTAGTGGCGCCCCTCACTCAGAAGTCCACTTTCACTAGCACACGGTGACACGCTTTAGTGGCGCCCCTCACTCAGAAGTCCACTTTCACTAGCACACGGTGACACGCTTTAGTGGCGCCCCTCGCTCATAAGTCCACTTTCACTAGCACACAGTGACACGCTTTAGTGGCGCCCCTCACTCATAAGTCCACTTTCACTAGCACACGGTGACACGCTTTAGTGGCGCCCCTCACTCATAAGTCCACTTTCACTAGCACACGGTGACACGCTTTAGTGGCGCCCCTCACTCATAAGTCCACTTTCACTAGCACACAGTGACACGCTTTAGTGGCGCCCCTCACTCATAAGTCCACTTTCACTAGCACACGGTGACACGCTTAGTGGCGCCCCTCACTCATAAGTCCACTTTCACTAGCACACGTGACACGCTTTAGTGGCGCCCCTCACTCAGAAGTCCACTTTCACTAGCACACGGTGACACGCTTTAGTGGCGCCCCTCACTCATAAGTCCACTTTCACTAGCACACGGTGACACGCTTTAGTGGCGCCCCTCACTCATAAGTCCACTTTCACTAGCACACGGTGACACGCTTTAGTGGCGCCCCTCACTCATAAGTCCACTTTCACTAGCACACGGTGACACGCTTTAGTGGCGCCCCTCACTCATAAGTCCACTTTCACTAGCACACGGTGACACGCTTTAGTGGCGCCCCTCGCTCATAAGTCCACTTTCACTAGCACACGGTGACACGCTTTAGTGGCGCCCCTCGCTCATAAGTCCACTTTCACTAGCACACGGTGACACGCTTTAGTGGCGCCCCTCACTCATAAGTCCACTTTCACTAGCACACGGTGACACGCTTTAGTGGCGCCCCTCGCTCATAAGTCCACTTTCACTAGCACACGGTGACACGCTTTAGTGGCGCCCCTCACTCATAAGTCCACTTTCACTAGCACACGGTGACACGCTTTAGTGGCGCCCCTCACTCATAAGTCCACTTTCACTAGCACACGGTGACACGCTTTAGTGGCGCCCCTCACTCATAAGTCCACTTTCACTAGCACACGGTGACACGCTTTAGTGGCGCCCCTCGCTCATAAGTCCACTTTCACCTAGCACACGGTGACACGCTTTAGTGGCGCCCCTCACTCATAAGTCCACTTTCACTAGCACACGGTGACACGCTTTAGTGGCGCCCCTCGCTCATAAGTCCACTTTCACTAGCACACGGTGACACGCTTTAGTGGCGCCCCTCACTCATAAGTCCACTTTCACTAGCACACGGTGACACGCTTTAGTGGCGCCCCTCGCTCAGAAGTCCACTTTCACTAGCACACGGTGACACGCTTTAGTGGCGCCCCTCGCTCATAAGTCCACTTTCACTAGCACACGGTGACACGCTTTAGTGGCGCCCCTCACTCAGAAGTCCACTTTCACTAGCACACGGTGACACGCTTTAGTGGCGCCCCTCGCTCAGAAGTCCACTTTCACTAGCACACGGTGACACGCTTTAGTGGCGCCCCTCACTCATAAGTCCACTTTCACTAGCACACGGTGACACGCTTAGTGGCGCCCCTCGCTCATAAGTCCACTTTCACTAGCACACGGGTGACACGCTTTAGTGGCGCCCCTCGCTCATAAGTCCACTTTCACTAGCACACGGTGACACGCTTTAGTGGCGCCCCTCGCTCAGAAGTCCACTTTCACTAGCACACGGTGACACGCTTTAGTGGCGCCCCTCGCTCAGAAGTCCACTTTCACTAGCACACGGTGACACGCTTTAGTGGCGCCCCTCACTCATAAGTCCACTTTCACTAGCACACGGTGACACGCTTAGTGCGCCCTCACTCAGAAGTCCACTTTCACTAGCACACGGTGACACGCTTTAGTGGCGCCCCTCGCTCATAAGTCCACTTTCACTAGCACACGGTGACACGCTTTAGTGGCGCCCCTCGCTCATAAGTCCACTTTCACTAGCACACGGTGACACGCTTTAGTGGCGCCCCTCGCTCATAAGTCCACTTTCACTAGCACACGGTGACACGCTTTAGTGGCGCCCCTCACTCATAAGTCCACTTTCACTAGCACACGGTGACACGCTTTAGGTGGCGCCCCTCACTCATAAGTCCACTTCACTAGCACACGGTGACACGCTTTAGTGGCGCCCCTCGCTCATAAGTCCACTTTCACTAGCACACGGTGACACGCTTTAGTGGCGCCCCTCGCTCATAAGTCCACTTTCACTAGCACACGGTGACACGCTTTAGTGGCGCCCCTCACTCATAAGTCCACTTTCACTAGCACACGGTGACACGCTTTAGTGGCGCCCCTCGCTCATAAGTCCACTTTCACTAGCACACGGTGACACGCTTTAGTGGCGCCCCTCGCTCATAAGTCCACTTTCACTAGCACACGGTGACACGCTTTAGTGGCGCCCCTCACTCATAAGTCCACTTTCACTAGCACACAGGTGACACGCTTTAGTGGCGCCCCTCACTCATAAGTCCACTTTCACTAGCACACGGTGACACGCTTTGGTGGCGCCCCTCACTCATAAGTCCACTTTCACTAGCACACGGTGACACGCTTTGGTGGCGCCCCTCACTCATAAGTCCACTTTCACTAGCACACGGTGACACGCTTTAGTGGCGCCCTCGCTCATAAGTCCACTTTCACTAGCACACGGTGACACGCTTTAGTGGCGCCCCTCGCTCATAAGTCCACTTTCACTAGCACACGGTGACACGCTTTAGTGGCGCCCCTCGCTCATAAGTCCACTTTCACTAGCACACGGTGACACGCTTTAGTGGCGCCCCTCACTCAGAAGTCCACTTTCACTAGCACACGGTGACACGCTTTAGTGGCGCCCCTCACTCAGAAGTCCACTTTCACTAGCACACGGTGACACGCTTTGGTGGCGCCCCTCACTCATAAGTCCACTTTCACTAGCACACGGTGACACGCTTTAGTGGCGCCCCTCGCTCATAAGTCCACTTTCACTAGCACACGGTGACACGCTTTAGTGGCGCCCCTCGCTCATAAAGTCCACTTTCACTAGCACACGGTGACACGCTTTAGTGGCGCCCCTCGCTCATAAGTCCACTTTCACTAGCACACGGTGACACGCTTTAGTGGCGCCCCTCACTCATAAGTCCACTTTCACTAGCACACGGTGACACGCTTTAGTGGCGCCCCTCACTCATAAGTCCACTTTCACTAGCACACGGTGACACGCTTTAGTGGCGCCCCTCGCTCATAAGTCCACTTTCACTAGCACACGGTGACACGCTTTAGTGGCGCCCCTCACTCATAAGTCCACTTTCACTAGCACACGGTGACACGCTTTAGTGGCGCCCTCACTCATAAGTCCACTTTCACTAGCACACGGTGACACGCTTTAGTGGCGCCCCTCACTCATAAGTCCACTTTCACTAGCACACGGTGACACGCTTTAGTGGCGCCCCTCTCGCTCATAAGTCCACTTTCACTAGCACACGGTGACACGCTTTAGTGGCGCCCCTCACTCAGAAGTCCACTTTCACTAGCACACGGTGACACGCTTTAGTGGCGCCCCTCGCTCATAAGTCCACTTTCACTAGCACACGGTGACACGCTTTAGTGGCGCCCCTCACTCAGAAGTCCACTTTCACTAGCACACGGTGACACGCTTTAGTGGCGCCCCTCACTCATAAGTCCACTTTCACTAGCACACGGTGACACGCTTTAGTGGCGCCCCTCACTCATAAGTCCACTTTCACTAGCACACGGTGACACGCTTTAGTGGCGCCCCTCACTCATAAGTCCACTTTCTAGCCGGACGTTTTGGCAACTTTCACTAGCACACGGTGACACGCTTTAGTGGCGCCCCTCACTCATAAGTCCACTTTCACTAGCACACGGTGACACGCTTAGTGGCGCCCCTCACTCATAAGTCCACTTTCACTAGCACACGGTGACACGCTTTAGTGGCGCCCCTCGACTCATAAGTCCACTTTCACTAGCACACGGTGACACGCTTTAGTGGCGCCCCTCGCTCATAAGTCCACTTTCACTAGCACACGGTGACACGCTTTAGTGGCGCCCCTCAGCTCATAAGTCCACTTTCACTAGCACACGGTGACACGCTTTAGTGGCGCCCCTCGCTCAGAAGTCCACTTTCACTAGCACACGGTGACACGCTTTAGTGGCGCCCCTCACTCATAAGTCCACTTTCACTAGCACACGGTGACACGCTTTAGTGGCGCCCCTCCTCATAAGTCCACTTTCACTAGCACACGGTGACACGCTTTAGTGGCGCCCCTCACTCATAAGTCCACTTTCACTAGCACACGGTGACACGCTTTAGTGGCGCCCCTCACTCATAAGTCCACTTTCACTAGCACACGGTGACACGCTTTAGTGGCGCCCCTCGCTCATAAGTCCACTTTCACTAGCACACGGTGACACGCTTTAGTGGCGCCCCTCACTCATAAGTCCACTTTCACTAGCACACGGTGACACGCTTTAGTGGCGCCCCTCACTCATAAGTCCACTTTCACTAGCACACGGTGACACGCTTTAGTGGCGCCCCTCGCTCAGAAGTCCACTTTCACTAGCACACGGTGACACGCTTTAGTGGCGCCCCTCGCTCAGAAGTCCACTTTCACTAGCACACGGTGACACGCTTTAGTGGCGCCCCTCGCTCATAAGTCCACTTTCACTAGCACACGGTGACACGCTTTAGTGGCGCCCCTCACTCATAAGTCCACTTTCACTAGCACACGGTGACACGCTTTAGTGGTGCCCCTCGCTCATAAGTCCACTTTCACTAGCACACGGTGACACGCTTTAGTGGCGCCCCTCGCTCATAAGTCCACTTTCACTAGCACACGGTGACACGCTTTAGTGGCGCCCCTCGCTCATAAGTCCACTTTCACTAGCACACGGTGACACGCTTTAGTGGCGCCCCTCGCTCATAAGTCCACTTTCACTAGCACACGGTGACACGCTTTAGTGGCGCCCCTCACTCATAAGTCCACTTTCACTAGCACACGGTGACACGCTTTAGTGGCGCCCCTCACTCATAAGTCCACTTTCACTAGCACACGGTGACACGCTTTAGTGGCGCCCCTCGCTCATAAGTCCACTTTCACTAGCACACAGTGACACGCTTTAGTGGCGCCCCTCACTCATAAGTCCACTTTCACTAGCACACGGTGACACGCTTTAGTGGCGCCCCTCACTCATAAGTCCACTTTCACTAGCACACGGTGACACGCTTTAGTGGCGCCCCTCACTCATAAGTCCACTTTCACTAGCACACGGTGACACGCTTTAGTGGCGCCCCTCACTCATAAGTCCACTTTCACTAGCACACGGTGACACGCTTTAGTGGCGCCCCTCACTCATAAGTCCACTTTCACTAGCACACGGTGACACGCTTTAGTGGCGCCCCTCACTCATAAGTCCACTTTCACTAGCACACGGTGACACGCTTTAGTGGCGCCCCTCACTCATAAGTCCACTTTCACTAGCACACAGGTGACACGCTTTAGTGGCGCCCCTCACTCATAAGTCCACTTTCACTAGCACACGGGACACGCTTTAGTGGCGCCCCTCACTCATAAGTCCACTTTCACTAGCACACAGTGACACGCTTTAGTGGCGCCCCTCGCTCATAAGTCCACTTTCACTAGCACACAGTGACACGCTTTAGTGGCGCCCCTCACTCATAAGTCCACTTTCACTAGCACACGGTGACACGCTTTAGTGGCGCCCCTCGCTCATAAGTCCACTTTCACTAGCACACGGTGACACGCTTTAGTGGCGCCCCTCGCTCATAAGTCCACTTTCACTAGCACACGGTGACACGCTTTAGTGGCGCCCCTCGCTCAGAAGTCCACTTTCACTAGCACACGGTGACACGCTTTAGTGGCGCCCCTCACTCATAAGTCCACTTTCACTAGCACACGGTGACACGCTTTAGTGGCGCCCCTCACTCAGAAGTCCACTTTCACTAGCACACGGTGACACGCTTTAGTGGCGCCCCTCACTCATAAGTCCACTTTCACTAGCACACGGTGACACGCTTTGGTGGCGCCCTCGCTCATAAGTCCACTTTCACTAGCACACGGTGACACGCTTTAGTGGCGCCCCTCGCTCAGAAGTCCACTTTCACTAGCACACGGTGACACGCTTTAGTGGCGCCCCTCGCTCAGAAGTCCACTTTCACTAGCACACGGTGACACGCTTTAGTGGCGCCCCTCGCTCATAAGTCCACTTTCACTAGCACACGTGACACGCTTTAGTGGCGCCCCTCGCTCATAAGTCCACTTTCACTAGCACACGGTGACACGCTTTAGTGGCGCCCCTCACTCATAAGTCCACTTTCACTAGCACACGGTGACACGCTTTAGTGGCGCCCCTCGCTCATAAGTCCACTTTCACTAGCACACGGTGACACGCTTTAGTGGCGCCCCTCGCTCATAAGTCCACTTTCACTAGCACACGGTGACACGCTTTAGTGGCGCCCCTCGCTCAGAAGTCCACTTTCACTAGCACACGGTGACACGCTTTAGTGGCGCCCCTCACTCATAAGTCCACTTTCACTAGCACACGGTGACACGCTTTAGTGGCGCCCCTCACTCAGAAGTCCACTTTCACTAGCACACGGTGACACGCTTTAGTGGCGCCCCTCACTCATAAGTCCACTTTCACTAGCACACGGTGACACGCTTTGGTGGCGCCCCTCGCTCATAAGTCCACTTTCACTAGCACACGGTGACACGCTTTAGTGGCGCCCCTCGCTCAGAAGTCCACTTTCACTAGCACACGGTGACACGCTTTAGTGGCGCCCCTCGCTCAGAAGTCCACTTTCACTAGCACACGGTGACACGCTTTAGTGGCGCCCCTCGCTCATAAGTCCACTTTCACTAGCACACGGTGACACGCTTTAGTGGCGCCCCTCGCTCATAAGTCCACTTTCACTAGCACACGGTGACACGCTTTAGTGGCGCCCCTCACTCATAAGTCCACTTTCACTAGCACACGGTGACACGCTTTAGTGGCGCCCCTCACTCATAAGTCCACTTTCACTAGCACACGGTGACACGCTTTAGTGGCGCCCCTCGCTCATAAGTCCACTTTCACTAGCACACGGTGACACGCTTTAGTGGCGCCCCTCACTCATAAGTCCACTTTCACTAGCACACGGTGACACGCTTTAGTGGCGCCCCTCACTCATAAGTCCACTTTCACTAGCACACGGTGACACGCTTTAGTGGCGCCCCTCGCTCATAAGTCCACTTTCACTAGCACACGGTGACACGCTTTAGTGGCGCCCCTCACTCATAAGTCCACTTTCACTAGCACACGGTGACACGCTTTAGTGGCGCCCCTCGCTCATAAGTCCACTTTCACTAGCACACGGTGACACGCTTTAGTGGCGCCCCTCACTCATAAGTCCACTTTCACTAGCACACAGTGACACGCTTTAGTGGCGCCCCTCACTCATAAGTCCACTTTCACTAGCACACGGTGACACGCTTTAGTGGCGCCCCTCACTCATAAGTCCACTTTCACTAGCACACGGTGACACGCTTTGGTGGCGCCCCTCACTCATAAGTCCACTTTCACTAGCACACAGTGACACGCTTTAGTGGCGCCCCTCGCTCAGAAGTCCACTTTCACTAGCACACGGTGACACGCTTTAGTGGCGCCCCTCGCTCATAAGTCCACTTTCACTAGCACACGGTGACACGCTTTAGTGGCGCCCCTCGCTCATAAGTCCACTTTCACTAGCACACGGTGACACGCTTTAGTGGCGCCCCTCACTCATAAGTCCACTTTCACTAGCACACGGTGACACGCTTTAGTGGCGCCCCTCGCTCATAAGTCCACTTTCACTAGCACACGGTGACACGCTTTAGTGGCGCCCCTCACTCATAAGTCCACTTTCACTAGCACACGGTGACACGCTTTAGTGGCGCCCCTCGCTCATAAGTCCACTTTCACTAGCACACGGTGACACGCTTTAGTGGCGCCCCTCACTCATAAGTCCACTTTCACTAGCACACGGTGACACGCTTTAGTGGCGCCCCTCACTCATAAGTCCACTTTCACTAGCACACGGTGACACGCTTTAGTGGCGCCCCTCACTCATAAGTCCACTTTCACTAGCACACGGTGACACGCTTTAGTGGCGCCCCTCGCTCATAAGTCCACTTTCACTAGCACACGGTGACACGCTTTAGTGGCGCCCCTCACTCATAAGTCCACTTTCACTAGCACACGGTGACACGCTTTAGTGGCGCCCCTCGCTCATAAGTCCACTTTCACTAGCACACGGTGACACGCTTTAGTGGCGCCCCTCGCTCATAAGTCCACTTTCACTAGCACACGGTGACACGCTTTAGTGGCGCCCCTCACTCATAAGTCCACTTTCACTAGCACACAGTGACACGCTTTAGTGGCGCCCCTCACTCATAAGTCCACTTTCACTAGCACACGGTGACACGCTTTAGTGGCGCCCCTCGCTCATAAGTCCACTTTCACGTCCTTCAATGTTGCCGCAGCAAAGCTTTACTCGCCCTTTGATGAGCAGCGCCAATGCCAGAGTAGTATTGGGACTTGGACCCCAACGCAGAGAAGATATAAAAACAAAAAGTAGTGTGCAGAAATAACTAAGGATGCACACAAAAGGAGGGGAGAAACAGAAAGCGCACACAGTGAGTGGAGCCAAAGCAGAGGAGGCGTACACGAGTGGAAGTATAAGAAAACACACATTTGTTGTCGGAAGTAAGAACACACATTTGTTGCAGGAAGAAAGAACACACATTTGTTGCAGGAAGTAAGAACACACACTTGTTGCAGGAAGAAAGAACACACATTTGTTGCCGGAAGTAAGAACACACATTTGTTGCCGGAAGTAAGAACACACATTTGTTGCAGGAAGTAAGAACACACATTTGTTGCCAGAAGTAAGAACACATTTCTTGCCGGAAGTAAGAACACACATTTGTTGCCGGAAGTAAGAACACACATTTGTTGCAAGAGGTAAGAACACACATTTGTTGCCGGAAGTAAAAACACATTTCTTGCCGGAAGTAAGAACAGACATTTGTTGCAGGAGGTAAGAACACACATTTGTTGCAGGAAGTAAGAACACACATTTGTTGCCGGAAGTAAGAACACACATTTGTTGCCGGAAGTAAGAACACACATTTGTTGCAGGAAATAGGAACACATATTTGTTGCAGGAAGTAAGAACACATATTTGTTGCAGGAAGTAAGAACACATATTTGTTGCAGCAAGTAAGAACACACATTTGTTGCAGGAAGTAAGAACACACATGTGTTGTCGGAAGTAAGAACACACATTTGTTGCAGGAAGTAAGAACACACATTTGTTGCAGGAAGTAAGAACACACATGTGTTGTCGGAAGTAAGAACACACATTTGTTGCAGGAAGTAAGAACACATATTTGTTGCAGGAAGTAAGAACACACATGTGTTGTCGGAAGTAAGAACACATATTTGTTGCAGGAAGTAAGAACACACATTTGTTGCAGGAAGTAAGAACACATATTTGTTGCAGGAAGTAAGAACACACATTTGTTGCTGGAAGTAAGAACACATATTTGTTGCAGGAAGTAAGAACACACATTTGTTGCAGGAAGTAAGAACACACATGTGTTGTCGGAAGTAAGAACACATATTTGTTGCAGGAAGTAAGAACACACATTTGTTGCAGGAAGTAAGAACACACATGTGTTGTCGGAAGTAAGAACACATATTTGTTGCAGGAAGTAAGAACACACATTTGTTGCAGGAAGTAAGAACACATATTAGTTGCAGGAAGTAAGAACACACATTTGTTGCAGGAAGTAAGAACACATATTTGTTGCAGGAAGTAAGAACACACATTTGTTGCAGGAAGTAAGAACACACATTTGTTGCAGGAAGTAAGAACACACATTTGTTGCCGGAAGTAAGAACACACATTTGTTGCCGGAAGTAAGAACACACATTTGTTGCAGGAAGTAAGAACACACATTTGTTGCAGGAAGTAAGAACACGCATTTGTTGCGGGAAGTAAGAACACACATTTGTTGCAGGAAGTAAGAACACGCATTTGTTGCCGGAAGTAAGAACACACATTTGATGCAGGAAGTAAGAACACACATTTGTTGCCGGAAGTAAGAACACACATTTGTTGCAGGAAGTAAGAACACACATTTGTTGCAGGAAGTAAGAACACACATTTGTAGCAGGAGGTAAGAACACACATTTGTTGCCAGAAGTAAGAACACACATTTGTTGCAGGAAGTAAGAACACACATTTGTTGCAGGAAGTAAGAACACACATTTGTTGCCGGAAGTAAGAACACATTTCTTGTTGGAAGTAAGAACACACATTTGTTGCAGGAAGTAAGAACACACATTTGTTGCCGATAGTAAGAACACACATTTGTTGCCGGAAGTAACAATACACATTTGTTGCAGGAAGTAAGAACACATATTTGTTGCAGGAAGTAAGAACACACATTTGTTGCAGGAAGTAAGAACACACATTTCTTGCCGGAAGTAAGAACACACATTTGTTGCAGGAAGTAAGAACACACATTTGTTGCCGGAAGTAAGAAAACACATTTGATGCCGGAAGTAAGAACACACATTTGTTGCCGGAAGTAAGAACACACATTTGTTGCCGGAAGTAAGAACACACATTTGTTGCCGGAAGTAAGAACACACATTTGTTGCAGGAAGTAAAAACACACATTTGTTGCAGGAAGTAAAAACACACATTTGTTGCAGGAAGTAAGAACACACATTTGTTGCAGGAAATAAGAACACATATTTGTTGCAGGAAGTAAGAACACACATTTGTTGCCGAAAGTAAGAACACATATTTGTTGCAGGAAGTAAGAACACACATTTGTTGCAGGAAGTAAGAACACACATTTGTTGCAGGATGTAAGAACACATATTTGTTGCAGGAAGTAAGAACACACATTTGTTGCCGGAAGTAAGAACACACATTTGTTGCCGGAAGTAAGAACACACATTTGTTGCCGGAAGTAAGAACACACATTTGTTGCAGGAAGTAAGAACACATATTTGTTGCCGGAAGTAAGAACACACATTTGTTGCCGGAAGTAAGAACACACATTTGTTGCAGGAAATAAGAACACATATTCGTTGCAGGAAGTAAGAACACATATTTGTTGCAGGAAGTAAGAACACATATTTGTTGCAGGAAGTAAGAACACACATTTGTTGCCGGAAGTAAGAACACACATTTGTTGCCAGAAGTAATAACACACATTTGTTGCCGGAAGTAAGAACACACATTTGTTGCCGGAAGTAAGAACACACATTTGTTGCAGGAAGTAAGAACACACATTTGTTGCCAGAAGTAAGAACACATTTCTTGCCGGAAGTAAGAACACACATTTGTTGCCGGAAGTAAGAACACACATTTGTTGCAAGAGGTAAGAACACACATTTGTTGCCGGAAGTAAAAACACATTTCTTGCCGGAAGTAAGAACAGACATTTGTTGCAGGAGGTAAGAACACACATTTGTTGCAGGAAGTAAGAACACACATTTGTTGCCGGAAGTAAGAACACACATTTGTTGCCGGAAGTAAGAACACACATTTGTTGCAGGAAATAGGAACACATATTTGTTGCAGGAAGTAAGAACACATATTTGTTGCAGGAAGTAAGAACACATATTTGTTGCAGCAAGTAAGAACACACATTTGTTGCAGGAAGTAAGAACACACATGTGTTGTCGGAAGTAAGAACACACATTTGTTGCAGGAAGTAAGAACACACATTTGTTGCAGGAAGTAAGAACACACATGTGTTGTCGGAAGTAAGAACACACATTTGTTGCAGGAAGTAAGAACACATATTTGTTGCAGGAAGTAAGAACACACATGTGTTGTCGGAAGTAAGAACACATATTTGTTGCAGGAAGTAAGAACACACATTTGTTGCAGGAAGTAAGAACACATATTTGTTGCAGGAAGTAAGAACACACATTTGTTGCTGGAAGTAAGAACACATATTTGTTGCAGGAAGTAAGAACACACATTTGTTGCAGGAAGTAAGAACACACATGTGTTGTCGGAAGTAAGAACACATATTTGTTGCAGGAAGTAAGAACACACATTTGTTGCAGGAAGTAAGAACACACATGTGTTGTCGGAAGTAAGAACACATATTTGTTGCAGGAAGTAAGAACACACATTTGTTGCAGGAAGTAAGAACACATATTAGTTGCAGGAAGTAAGAACACACATTTGTTGCAGGAAGTAAGAACACATATTTGTTGCAGGAAGTAAGAACACACATTTGTTGCAGGAAGTAAGAACACACATTTGTTGCAGGAAGTAAGAACACACATTTGTTGCCGGAAGTAAGAACACACATTTGTTGCCGGAAGTAAGAACACACATTTGTTGCAGGAAGTAAGAACACACATTTGTTGCAGGAAGTAAGAACACGCATTTGTTGCGGGAAGTAAGAACACACATTTGTTGCAGGAAGTAAGAACACGCATTTGTTGCCGGAAGTAAGAACACACATTTGATGCAGGAAGTAAGAACACACATTTGTTGCCGGAAGTAAGAACACACATTTGTTGCAGGAAGTAAGAACACACATTTGTTGCAGGAAGTAAGAACACACATTTGTAGCAGGAGGTAAGAACACACATTTGTTGCCAGAAGTAAGAACACACATTTGTTGCAGGAAGTAAGAACACACATTTGTTGCAGGAAGTAAGAACACACATTTGTTGCCGGAAGTAAGAACACATTTCTTGTTGGAAGTAAGAACACACATTTGTTGCAGGAATTAAGAACACAAATTTCTTGCCGATAGTAAGAACACACATTTGTTGCCGGAAGTAACAATACACATTTGTTGCAGGAAGTAAGAACACATATTTGTTGCAGGAAGTAAGAACACACATTTGTTGCAGGAAGTAAGAACACACATTTCTTGCCGGAAGTAAGAACACACATTTGTTGCAGGAAGTAAGAACACACATTTGTTGCCGGAAGTAAGAAAACACATTTGATGCCGGAAGTAAGAACACACATTTGTTGCCGGAAGTAAGAACACACATTTGTTGCCGGAAGTAAGAACACACATTTGTTGCCGGAAGTAAGAACACACATTTGTTGCAGGAAGTAAAAACACACATTTGTTGCAGGAAGTAAAAACACACATTTGTTGCAGGAAGTAAGAACACACATTTGTTGCAGGAAATAAGAACACATATTTGTTGCAGGAAGTAAGAACACACATTTGTTGCCGAAAGTAAGAACACATATTTGTTGCAGGAAGTAAGAACACACATTTGTTGCAGGAAGTAAGAACACACATTTGTTGCAGGATGTAAGAACACATATTTGTTGCAGGAAGTAAGAACACACATTTGTTGCCGGAAGTAAGAACACACATTTGTTGCCGGAAGTAAGAACACACATTTGTTGCCGGAAGTAAGAACACACATTTGTTGCAGGAAGTAAGAACACATATTTGTTGCCGGAAGTAAGAACACACATTTGTTGCCGGAAGTAAGAACACACATTTGTTGCAGGAAATAAGAACACATATTCGTTGCAGGAAGTAAGAACACATATTTGTTGCAGGAAGTAAGAACACATATTTGTTGCAGGAAGTAAGAACACACATTTGTTGCCGGAAGTAAGAACACACATTTGTTGCCAGAAGTAATAACACACATTTGTTGCCGGAAGTAAGAACACACATTTGTTGCCGGAAGTAAGAACACACATTTGTTGCAGGAAGTAAGAACACACATTTGTTGCCAGAAGTAAGAACACATTTCTTGCCGGAAGTAAGAACACACATTTGTTGCCGGAAGTAAGAACACACATTTGTTGCAAGAGGTAAGAACACACATTTGTTGCCGGAAGTAAAAACACATTTCTTGCCGGAAGTAAGAACAGACATTTGTTGCAGGAGGTAAGAACACACATTTGTTGCAGGAAGTAAGAACACACATTTGTTGCCGGAAGTAAGAACACACATTTGTTGCCGGAAGTAAGAACACACATTTGTTGCAGGAAATAGGAACACATATTTGTTGCAGGAAGTAAGAACACATATTTGTTGCAGGAAGTAAGAACACATATTTGTTGCAGCAAGTAAGAACACACATTTGTTGCAGGAAGTAAGAACACACATGTGTTGTCGGAAGTAAGAACACACATTTGTTGCAGGAAGTAAGAACACACATTTGTTGCAGGAAGTAAGAACACACATGTGTTGTCGGAAGTAAGAACACACATTTGTTGCAGGAAGTAAGAACACATATTTGTTGCAGGAAGTAAGAACACACATGTGTTGTCGGAAGTAAGAACACATATTTGTTGCAGGAAGTAAGAACACACATTTGTTGCAGGAAGTAAGAACACATATTTGTTGCAGGAAGTAAGAACACACATTTGTTGCTGGAAGTAAGAACACATATTTGTTGCAGGAAGTAAGAACACACATTTGTTGCAGGAAGTAAGAACACACATGTGTTGTCGGAAGTAAGAACACATATTTGTTGCAGGAAGTAAGAACACACATTTGTTGCAGGAAGTAAGAACACACATGTGTTGTCGGAAGTAAGAACACATATTTGTTGCAGGAAGTAAGAACACACATTTGTTGCAGGAAGTAAGAACACATATTAGTTGCAGGAAGTAAGAACACACATTTGTTGCAGGAAGTAAGAACACATATTTGTTGCAGGAAGTAAGAACACACATTTGTTGCAGGAAGTAAGAACACACATTTGTTGCAGGAAGTAAGAACACACATTTGTTGCCGGAAGTAAGAACACACATTTGTTGCCGGAAGTAAGAACACACATTTGTTGCAGGAAGTAAGAACACACATTTGTTGCAGGAAGTAAGAACACGCATTTGTTGCGGGAAGTAAGAACACACATTTGTTGCAGGAAGTAAGAACACGCATTTGTTGCCGGAAGTAAGAACACACATTTGATGCAGGAAGTAAGAACACACATTTGTTGCCGGAAGTAAGAACACACATTTGTTGCAGGAAGTAAGAACACACATTTGTTGCAGGAAGTAAGAACACACATTTGTAGCAGGAGGTAAGAACACACATTTGTTGCCAGAAGTAAGAACACACATTTGTTGCAGGAAGTAAGAACACACATTTGTTGCAGGAAGTAAGAACACACATTTGTTGCCGGAAGTAAGAACACATTTCTTGTTGGAAGTAAGAACACACATTTGTTGCAGGAAGTAAGAACACACATTTCTTGCCGATAGTAAGAACACACATTTGTTGCCGGAAGTAACAATACACATTTGTTGCAGGAAGTAAGAACACATATTTGTTGCAGGAAGTAAGAACACACATTTGTTGCAGGAAGTAAGAACACACATTTCTTGCCGGAAGTAAGAACACACATTTGTTGCAGGAAGTAAGAACACACATTTGTTGCCGGAAGTAAGAAAACACATTTGATGCCGGAAGTAAGAACACACATTTGTTGCCGGAAGTAAGAACACACATTTGTTGCCGGAAGTAAGAACACACATTTGTTGCCGGAAGTAAGAACACACATTTGTTGCAGGAAGTAAAAACACACATTTGTTGCAGGAAGTAAAAACACACATTTGTTGCAGGAAGTAAGAACACACATTTGTTGCAGGAAATAAGAACACATATTTGTTGCAGGAAGTAAGAACACACATTTGTTGCCGAAAGTAAGAACACATATTTGTTGCAGGAAGTAAGAACACACATTTGTTGCAGGAAGTAAGAACACACATTTGTTGCAGGATGTAAGAACACATATTTGTTGCAGGAAGTAAGAACACACATTTGTTGCCGGAAGTAAGAACACACATTTGTTGCCGGAAGTAAGAACACACATTTGTTGCCGGAAGTAAGAACACACATTTGTTGCAGGAAGTAAGAACACATATTTGTTGCCGGAAGTAAGAACACACATTTGTTGCCGGAAGTAAGAACACACATTTGTTGCAGGAAATAAGAACACATATTCGTTGCAGGAAGTAAGAACACATATTTGTTGCAGGAAGTAAGAACACATATTTGTTGCAGGAAGTAAGAACACACATTTGTTGCCGGAAGTAAGAACACACATTTGTTGCAGGAAGTAAGAACACACATTTGTTGCCGGAAGTAAGAACACACATTTGTTGCAGGAAGTAAGAACACACATTTGTTGCAGGAAGTAAGAACACACATTTGTTGCAGGAAGTAAGAACACACATTTGTTGCCGGAAGTAAAAACACACATTTGTTGCAGGAAGTAAGAACACACATTTGTTGCAGGAAGTAAGAACACACATTTGTTGCAGGAAATAAGAACACACATTTGTTGCAGGAAGTAAGAACACACATTTGTTGCCGGAAGTAAGAACACACATTTCTTGCTGATAGTAAGAACACACATTTTCTTGCCGATAGTAAGAACACACATTTTTTTGCCGGAAGTAAGAACACACATTTGTTGCCGGAAGTAAGAACACACATTTGTTGCAGGAAGTAAGAACACACATTTGTTGCAGGAAGTAAGAACACACATTTGTTGCAGGAAGTAAGAACACACATTTGTTGCAGGAAGTAAGAACACACATTTGTTGCAGGAAGTAAGAACACACATTTGTTGCCGGAAGTAAAAACACACATTTGTTGCAGGAAGTAAGAACACACATTTGTTGCAGGAAGTAAGAAAACATTTCTTGCTGGAAGTAAAAACACACATTTGTTGCAGGACGTAAGAACACACATTTTTTGCAGGAAGTAAGAACACACATTTCTTGCCGGAAGTAAGAACACACATTTCTTGCCAGAAGTAAAAACACACATTTGTTGCCGGAAGTAAGAACACACATTTGTTGCCGGAAGTAAGAACACACATTTGTTGCAGGAATTAAGAACACTTATTTGTTAAAGGAAGTAAGGACAAACATTTGTTGCCGGAAGTAAGAACACACATTTGTTGCAGGAAGTAAGAACACACATTTGTTGTAGGAAGTAAGAACACACATTTGTTGCAGGAAGTAAGAACACACATTTGTTGCAGGAAGTAAGAACACACATTTGTTGCAGGAAGTAAGAACACACATTTGTTGCAGGAATTAAGAACACACATTTCTTGCCGGAAGTAAGAACACACATTTGTTGCAGGAAGTAAGAACACACATTTGTTGCCGGAAGTAAGAAAACACATTTGATGCCGGAAGTAAGAACACACATTTGTTGCCGGAAGTAAGAACACACATTTGTTGCCGGAAGTAAGAACACACATTTGTTGCAGGAAGTAAGAACACACATTTGTTGCAGGAAGAAAGAACACACATTTGTTGCAGGAAGTAAGAACACACACTTGTTGCAGGAAGAAAGAACACACATTTGTTGCCGGAAGTAAGAACACACATTTGTTGCCGGAAGTAAGAACACACATTTGTTGCAGGAAGTAAGAACACACATTTGTTGCCAGAAGTAAGAACACATTTCTTGCCGGAAGTAAGAACACACATTTGTTGCCGGAAGTAAGAACACACATTTGTTGCAAGAGGTAAGAACACACATTTGTTGCCGGAAGTAAAAACACATTTCTTGCCGGAAGTAAGAACAGACATTTGTTGCAGGAGGTAAGAACACACATTTGTTGCAGGAAGTAAGAACACACATTTGTTGCCGGAAGTAAGAACACACATTTGTTGCCGGAAGTAAGAACACACATTTGTTGCAGGAAATAGGAACACATATTTGTTGCAGGAAGTAAGAACACATATTTGTTGCAGGAAGTAAGAACACATATTTGTTGCAGCAAGTAAGAACACACATTTGTTGCAGGAAGTAAGAACACACATGTGTTGTCGGAAGTAAGAACACACATTTGTTGCAGGAAGTAAGAACACACATTTGTTGCAGGAAGTAAGAACACACATGTGTTGTCGGAAGTAAGAACACACATTTGTTGCAGGAAGTAAGAACACATATTTGTTGCAGGAAGTAAGAACACACATGTGTTGTCGGAAGTAAGAACACATATTTGTTGCAGGAAGTAAGAACACACATTTGTTGCAGGAAGTAAGAACACATATTTGTTGCAGGAAGTAAGAACACACATTTGTTGCTGGAAGTAAGAACACATATTTGTTGCAGGAAGTAAGAACACACATTTGTTGCAGGAAGTAAGAACACACATGTGTTGTCGGAAGTAAGAACACATATTTGTTGCAGGAAGTAAGAACACACATTTGTTGCAGGAAGTAAGAACACACATGTGTTGTCGGAAGTAAGAACACATATTTGTTGCAGGAAGTAAGAACACACATTTGTTGCAGGAAGTAAGAACACATATTAGTTGCAGGAAGTAAGAACACACATTTGTTGCAGGAAGTAAGAACACATATTTGTTGCAGGAAGTAAGAACACACATTTGTTGCAGGAAGTAAGAACACACATTTGTTGCAGGAAGTAAGAACACACATTTGTTGCCGGAAGTAAGAACACACATTTGTTGCCGGAAGTAAGAACACACATTTGTTGCAGGAAGTAAGAACACACATTTGTTGCAGGAAGTAAGAACACGCATTTGTTGCGGGAAGTAAGAACACACATTTGTTGCAGGAAGTAAGAACACGCATTTGTTGCCGGAAGTAAGAACACACATTTGATGCAGGAAGTAAGAACACACATTTGTTGCCGGAAGTAAGAACACACATTTGTTGCAGGAAGTAAGAACACACATTTGTTGCAGGAAGTAAGAACACACATTTGTAGCAGGAGGTAAGAACACACATTTGTTGCCAGAAGTAAGAACACACATTTGTTGCAGGAAGTAAGAACACACATTTGTTGCAGGAAGTAAGAACACACATTTGTTGCCGGAAGTAAGAACACATTTCTTGTTGGAAGTAAGAACACACATTTGTTGCAGGAAGTAAGAACACACATTTGTTGCCGATAGTAAGAACACACATTTGTTGCCGGAAGTAACAATACACATTTGTTGCAGGAAGTAAGAACACATATTTGTTGCAGGAAGTAAGAACACACATTTGTTGCAGGAAGTAAGAACACACATTTCTTGCCGGAAGTAAGAACACACATTTGTTGCAGGAAGTAAGAACACACATTTGTTGCCGGAAGTAAGAAAACACATTTGATGCCGGAAGTAAGAACACACATTTGTTGCCGGAAGTAAGAACACACATTTGTTGCCGGAAGTAAGAACACACATTTGTTGCCGGAAGTAAGAACACACATTTGTTGCAGGAAGTAAAAACACACATTTGTTGCAGGAAGTAAGAACACACATTTGTTGCAGGAAGTAAGAACACACATTTGTTGCAGGAAATAAGAACACATATTTGTTGCAGGAAGTAAGAACACACATTTGTTGCCGAAAGTAAGAACACATATTTGTTGCAGGAAGTAAGAACACACATTTGTTGCAGGAAGTAAGAACACACATTTGTTGCAGGATGTAAGAACACATATTTGTTGCAGGAAGTAAGAACACACATTTGTTGCCGGAAGTAAGAACACACATTTGTTGCCGGAAGTAAGAACACACATTTGTTGCCGGAAGTAAGAACACACATTTGTTGCAGGAAGTAAGAACACATATTTGTTGCCGGAAGTAAGAACACACATTTGTTGCCGGAAGTAAGAACACACATTTGTTGCAGGAAATAAGAACACATATTCGTTGCAGGAAGTAAGAACACATATTTGTTGCAGGAAGTAAGAACACATATTTGTTGCAGGAAGTAAGAACACACATTTGTTGCCGGAAGTAAGAACACGCATTTGTTGCAGGAAGTAAGAACACACATTTGTTGCCGGAAGTAAGAACACACATTTGTTGCAGGAAGTAAGAACACACATTTGTTGCAGGAAGTAAGAACACACATTTGTTGCAGGAAGTAAGAACACACATTTGTTGCCGGAAGTAAAAACACACATTTGTTGCAGGAAGTAAGAACACACATTTGTTGCAGGAAGTAAGAACACACATTTGTTGCAGGAAATAAGAACACACATTTGTTGCAGGAAGTAAGAACACACATTTGTTGCCGGAAGTAAGAACACACATTTCTTGCTGATAGTAAGAACACACATTTTCTTGCCGATAGTAAGAACACACATTTTTTTGCCGGAAGTAAGAACACACATTTGTTGCCGGAAGTAAGAACACACATTTGTTGCAGGAAGTAAGAACACACATTTGTTGCAGGAAGTAAGAACACACATTTGTTGCAGGAAGTAAGAACACACATTTGTTGCAGGAAGTAAGAACACACATTTGTTGCAGGAAGTAAGAACACACATTTGTTGCCGGAAGTAAAAACACACATTTGTTGCAGGAAGTAAGAACACACATTTGTTGCAGGAAGTAAGAAAACATTTCTTGCTGGAAGTAAAAACACACATTTGTTGCAGGACGTAAGAACACACATTTTTTGCAGGAAGTAAGAACACACATTTCTTGCCGGAAGTAAGAACACACATTTCTTGCCAGAAGTAAAAACACACATTTGTTGCCGGAAGTAAGAACACACATTTGTTGCCGGAAGTAAGAACACACATTTGTTGCAGGAATTAAGAACACTTATTTGTTAAAGGAAGTAAGGACAAACATTTGTTGCCGGAAGTAAGAACACACATTTGTTGCAGGAAGTAAGAACACACATTTGTTGTAGGAAGTAAGAACACACATTTGTTGCAGGAAGTAAGAACACACATTTGTTGCAGGAAGTAAGAACACACATTTGTTGCAGGAAGTAAGAACACACATTTGTTGCAGGAATTAAGAACACACATTTCTTGCCGGAAGTAAGAACACACATTTGTTGCAGGAAGTAAGAACACACATTTGTTGCCGGAAGTAAGAAAACACATTTGATGCCGGAAGTAAGAACACACATTTGTTGCCGGAAGTAAGAACACACATTTGTTGCCGGAAGTAAGAACACACATTTGTTGCCGGAAGTAAGAACACACATTTGTTGCAGGAAGTAAAAACACACATTTGTTGCAGGAAGTAAGAACACACATTTGTTGCAGGAAGTAAGAACACACATTTGTTGCAGGAAGAAAGAACACACATTTGTTGCAGGAAGTAAGAACACACACTTGTTGCAGGAAGAAAGAACACACATTTGTTGCCGGAAGTAAGAACACACATTTGTTGCCGGAAGTAAGAACACACATTTGTTGCAGGAAGTAAGAACACACATTTGTTGCCAGAAGTAAGAACACATTTCTTGCCGGAAGTAAGAACACACATTTGTTGCCGGAAGTAAGAACACACATTTGTTGCAAGAGGTAAGAACACACATTTGTTGCCGGAAGTAAAAACACATTTCTTGCCGGAAGTAAGAACAGACATTTGTTGCAGGAGGTAAGAACACACATTTGTTGCAGGAAGTAAGAACACACATTTGTTGCCGGAAGTAAGAACACACATTTGTTGCCGGAAGTAAGAACACACATTTGTTGCAGGAAATAGGAACACATATTTGTTGCAGGAAGTAAGAACACATATTTGTTGCAGGAAGTAAGAACACATATTTGTTGCAGCAAGTAAGAACACACATTTGTTGCAGGAAGTAAGAACACACATGTGTTGTCGGAAGTAAGAACACACATTTGTTGCAGGAAGTAAGAACACACATTTGTTGCAGGAAGTAAGAACACACATGTGTTGTCGGAAGTAAGAACACACATTTGTTGCAGGAAGTAAGAACACATATTTGTTGCAGGAAGTAAGAACACACATGTGTTGTCGGAAGTAAGAACACATATTTGTTGCAGGAAGTAAGAACACACATTTGTTGCAGGAAGTAAGAACACATATTTGTTGCAGGAAGTAAGAACACACATTTGTTGCTGGAAGTAAGAACACATATTTGTTGCAGGAAGTAAGAACACACATTTGTTGCAGGAAGTAAGAACACACATGTGTTGTCGGAAGTAAGAACACATATTTGTTGCAGGAAGTAAGAACACACATTTGTTGCAGGAAGTAAGAACACACATGTGTTGTCGGAAGTAAGAACACATATTTGTTGCAGGAAGTAAGAACACACATTTGTTGCAGGAAGTAAGAACACATATTAGTTGCAGGAAGTAAGAACACACATTTGTTGCAGGAAGTAAGAACACATATTTGTTGCAGGAAGTAAGAACACACATTTGTTGCAGGAAGTAAGAACACACATTTGTTGCAGGAAGTAAGAACACACATTTGTTGCCGGAAGTAAGAACACACATTTGTTGCCGGAAGTAAGAACACACATTTGTTGCAGGAAGTAAGAACACACATTTGTTGCAGGAAGTAAGAACACGCATTTGTTGCGGGAAGTAAGAACACACATTTGTTGCAGGAAGTAAGAACACGCATTTGTTGCCGGAAGTAAGAACACACATTTGATGCAGGAAGTAAGAACACACATTTGTTGCCGGAAGTAAGAACACACATTTGTTGCAGGAAGTAAGAACACACATTTGTTGCAGGAAGTAAGAACACACATTTGTAGCAGGAGGTAAGAACACACATTTGTTGCCAGAAGTAAGAACACACATTTGTTGCAGGAAGTAAGAACACACATTTGTTGCAGGAAGTAAGAACACACATTTGTTGCCGGAAGTAAGAACACATTTCTTGTTGGAAGTAAGAACACACATTTGTTGCAGGAAGTAAGAACACACATTTCTTGCCGATAGTAAGAACACACATTTGTTGCCGGAAGTAACAATACACATTTGTTGCAGGAAGTAAGAACACATATTTGTTGCAGGAAGTAAGAACACACATTTGTTGCAGGAAGTAAGAACACACATTTCTTGCCGGAAGTAAGAACACACATTTGTTGCAGGAAGTAAGAACACACATTTGTTGCCGGAAGTAAGAAAACACATTTGATGCCGGAAGTAAGAACACACATTTGTTGCCGGAAGTAAGAACACACATTTGTTGCCGGAAGTAAGAACACACGTTTGTTGCCGGAAGTAAGAACACACATTTGTTGCAGGAAGTAAAAACACACATTTGTTGCAGGAAGTAAGAACACACATTTGTTGCAGGAAGTAAGAACACACATTTGTTGCAGGAAATAAGAACACATATTTGTTGCAGGAAGTAAGAACACACATTTGTTGCCGAAAGTAAGAACACATATTTGTTGCAGGAAGTAAGAACACACATTTGTTGCAGGAAGTAAGAACACACATTTGTTGCAGGATGTAAGAACACATATTTGTTGCAGGAAGTAAGAACACACATTTGTTGCCGGAAGTAAGAACACACATTTGTTGCCGGAAGTAAGAACACACATTTGTTGCCGGAAGTAAGAACACACATTTGTTGCAGGAAGTAAGAACACATATTTGTTGCCGGAAGTAAGAACACACATTTGTTGCCGGAAGTAAGAACACACATTTGTTGCAGGAAATAAGAACACATATTCGTTGCAGGAAGTAAGAACACATATTTGTTGCAGGAAGTAAGAACACATATTTGTTGCAGGAAGTAAGAACACACATTTGTTGCCGGAAGTAAGAACACACATTTGTTGCCAGAAGTAATAACACACATTTGTTGCCGGAAGTAAGAACACACATTTGTTGCCGGAAGTAAGAACACACATTTGTTGCAGGAAGTAAGAACACACATTTGTTGCCAGAAGTAAGAACACATTTCTTGCCGGAAGTAAGAACACACATTTGTTGCCGGAAGTAAGAACACACATTTGTTGCAAGAGGTAAGAACACACATTTGTTGCCGGAAGTAAAAACACATTTCTTGCCGGAAGTAAGAACAGACATTTGTTGCAGGAGGTAAGAACACACATTTGTTGCAGGAAGTAAGAACACACATTTGTTGCCGGAAGTAAGAACACACATTTGTTGCCGGAAGTAAGAACACACATTTGTTGCAGGAAATAGGAACACATATTTGTTGCAGGAAGTAAGAACACATATTTGTTGCAGGAAGTAAGAACACATATTTGTTGCAGCAAGTAAGAACACACATTTGTTGCAGGAAGTAAGAACACACATGTGTTGTCGGAAGTAAGAACACACATTTGTTGCAGGAAGTAAGAACACACATTTGTTGCAGGAAGTAAGAACACACATGTGTTGTCGGAAGTAAGAACACACATTTGTTGCAGGAAGTAAGAACACATATTTGTTGCAGGAAGTAAGAACACACATGTGTTGTCGGAAGTAAGAACACATATTTGTTGCAGGAAGTAAGAACACACATTTGTTGCAGGAAGTAAGAACACATATTTGTTGCAGGAAGTAAGAACACACATTTGTTGCTGGAAGTAAGAACACATATTTGTTGCAGGAAGTAAGAACACACATTTGTTGCAGGAAGTAAGAACACACATGTGTTGTCGGAAGTAAGAACACATATTTGTTGCAGGAAGTAAGAACACACATTTGTTGCAGGAAGTAAGAACACACATGTGTTGTCGGAAGTAAGAACACATATTTGTTGCAGGAAGTAAGAACACACATTTGTTGCAGGAAGTAAGAACACATATTAGTTGCAGGAAGTAAGAACACACATTTGTTGCAGGAAGTAAGAACACATATTTGTTGCAGGAAGTAAGAACACACATTTGTTGCAGGAAGTAAGAACACACATTTGTTGCAGGAAGTAAGAACACACATTTGTTGCCGGAAGTAAGAACACACATTTGTTGCCGGAAGTAAGAACACACATTTGTTGCAGGAAGTAAGAACACACATTTGTTGCAGGAAGTAAGAACACGCATTTGTTGCGGGAAGTAAGAACACACATTTGTTGCAGGAAGTAAGAACACGCATTTGTTGCCGGAAGTAAGAACACACATTTGATGCAGGAAGTAAGAACACACATTTGTTGCCGGAAGTAAGAACACACATTTGTTGCAGGAAGTAAGAACACACATTTGTTGCAGGAAGTAAGAACACACATTTGTAGCAGGAGGTAAGAACACACATTTGTTGCCAGAAGTAAGAACACACATTTGTTGCAGGAAGTAAGAACACACATTTGTTGCAGGAAGTAAGAACACACATTTGTTGCCGGAAGTAAGAACACATTTCTTGTTGGAAGTAAGAACACACATTTGTTGCAGGAAGTAAGAACACACATTTCTTGCCGATAGTAAGAACACACATTTGTTGCCGGAAGTAACAATACACATTTGTTGCAGGAAGTAAGAACACATATTTGTTGCAGGAAGTAAGAACACACATTTGTTGCAGGAAGTAAGAACACACATTTCTTGCCGGAAGTAAGAACACACATTTGTTGCAGAAAGTAAGAACACACATTTGTTGCCGGAAGTAAGAAAACACATTTGATGCCGGAAGTAAGAACACACATTTGTTGCCGGAAGTAAGAACACACATTTGTTGCCGGAAGTAAGAACACACATTTGTTGCCGGAAGTAAGAACACACATTTGTTGCAGGAAGTAAAAACACACATTTGTTGCAGGAAGTAAAAACACACATTTGTTGCAGGAAGTAAGAACACACATTTGTTGCAGGAAATAAGAACACATATTTGTTGCAGGAAGTAAGAACACACATTTGTTGCCGAAAGTAAGAACACATATTTGTTGCAGGAAGTAAGAACACACATTTGTTGCAGGAAGTAAGAACACACATTTGTTGCAGGATGTAAGAACACATATTTGTTGCAGGAAGTAAGAACACACATTTGTTGCCGGAAGTAAGAACACACATTTGTTGCCGGAAGTAAGAACACACATTTGTTGCCGGAAGTAAGAACACACATTTGTTGCAGGAAGTAAGAACACATATTTGTTGCCGGAAGTAAGAACACACATTTGTTGCCGGAAGTAAGAACACACATTTGTTGCAGGAAATAAGAACACATATTCGTTGCAGGAAGTAAGAACACATATTTGTTGCAGGAAGTAAGAACACATATTTGTTGCAGGAAGTAAGAACACACATTTGTTGCAGGAAGTAAGAACACACATTTGTTGCAGGAAGTAAGAACACACATTTGTTGCCGGAAGTAAAAACACACATTTGTTGCAGGAAGTAAGAACACACATTTGTTGCAGGAAGTAAGAACACACATTTGTTGCAGGAAATAAGAACACACATTTGTTGCAGGAAGTAAGAACACACATTTGTTGCCGGAAGTAAGAACACACATTTCTTGCTGATAGTAAGAACACACATTTTCTTGCCGATAGTAAGAACACACATTTTTTTGCCGGAAGTAAGAACACACATTTGTTGCCGGAAGTAAGAACACACATTTGTTGCAGGAAGTAAGAACACACATTTGTTGCAGGAAGTAAGAACACACATTTGTTGCAGGAAGTAAGAACACACATTTGTTGCAGGAAGTAAGAACACACATTTGTTGCAGGAAGTAAGAACACACATTTGTTGCCGGAAGTAAAAACACACATTTGTTGCAGGAAGTAAGAACACACATTTGTTGCAGGAAGTAAGAAAACATTTCTTGCTGGAAGTAAAAACACACATTTGTTGCAGGACGTAAGAACACACATTTTTTGCAGGAAGTAAGAACACACATTTCTTGCCGGAAGTAAGAACACACATTTCTTGCCAGAAGTAAAAACACACATTTGTTGCCGGAAGTAAGAACACACATTTGTTGCCGGAAGTAAGAACACACATTTGTTGCAGGAATTAAGAACACTTATTTGTTAAAGGAAGTAAGGACAAACATTTGTTGCCGGAAGTAAGAACACACATTTGTTGCAGGAAGTAAGAACACACATTTGTTGTAGGAAGTAAGAACACACATTTGTTGCAGGAAGTAAGAACACACATTTGTTGCAGGAAGTAAGAACACACATTTGTTGCAGGAAGTAAGAACACACATTTGTTGCAGGAATTAAGAACACACATTTCTTGCCGGAAGTAAGAACACACATTTGTTGCAGGAAGTAAGAACACACATTTGTTGCCGGAAGTAAGAAAACACATTTGATGCCGGAAGTAAGAACACACATTTGTTGCCGGAAGTAAGAACACACATTTGTTGCCGGAAGTAAGAACACACATTTGTTGCCGGAAGTAAGAACACACATTTGTTGCAGGAAGTAAAAACACACATTTGTTGCAGGAAGTAAGAACACACATTTGTTGCAGGAAGTAAGAACACACATTTGTTGCAGGAAGAAAGAACACACATTTGTTGCAGGAAGTAAGAACACACACTTGTTGCAGGAAGAAAGAACACACATTTGTTGCCGGAAGTAAGAACACACATTTGTTGCCGGAAGTAAGAACACACATTTGTTGCAGGAAGTAAGAACACACATTTGTTGCCAGAAGTAAGAACACATTTCTTGCCGGAAGTAAGAACACACATTTGTTGCCGGAAGTAAGAACACACATTTGTTGCAAGAGGTAAGAACACACATTTGTTGCCGGAAGTAAAAACACATTTCTTGCCGGAAGTAAGAACAGACATTTGTTGCAGGAGGTAAGAACACACATTTGTTGCAGGAAGTAAGAACACACATTTGTTGCCGGAAGTAAGAACACACATTTGTTGCCGGAAGTAAGAACACACATTTGTTGCAGGAAATAGGAACACATATTTGTTGCAGGAAGTAAGAACACATATTTGTTGCAGGAAGTAAGAACACATATTTGTTGCAGCAAGTAAGAACACACATTTGTTGCAGGAAGTAAGAACACACATGTGTTGTCGGAAGTAAGAACACACATTTGTTGCAGGAAGTAAGAACACACATTTGTTGCAGGAAGTAAGAACACACATGTGTTGTCGGAAGTAAGAACACACATTTGTTGCAGGAAGTAAGAACACATATTTGTTGCAGGAAGTAAGAACACACATGTGTTGTCGGAAGTAAGAACACATATTTGTTGCAGGAAGTAAGAACACACATTTGTTGCAGGAAGTAAGAACACATATTTGTTGCAGGAAGTAAGAACACACATTTGTTGCTGGAAGTAAGAACACATATTTGTTGCAGGAAGTAAGAACACACATTTGTTGCAGGAAGTAAGAACACACATGTGTTGTCGGAAGTAAGAACACATATTTGTTGCAGGAAGTAAGAACACACATTTGTTGCAGGAAGTAAGAACACACATGTGTTGTCGGAAGTAAGAACACATTTGTTGCAGGAAGTAAGAACACACATTTGTTGCAGGAAGTAAGAACACATATTAGTTGCAGGAAGTAAGAACACACATTTGTTGCAGGAAGTAAGAACACATATTTGTTGCAGGAAGTAAGAACACACATTTGTTGCAGGAAGTAAGAACACACATTTGTTGCAGGAAGTAAGAACACACATTTGTTGCCGGAAGTAAGAACACACATTTGTTGCCGGAAGTAAGAACACACATTTGTTGCAGGAAGTAAGAACACACATTTGTTGCAGGAAGTAAGAACACGCATTTGTTGCGGGAAGTAAGAACACACATTTGTTGCAGGAAGTAAGAACACGCATTTGTTGCCGGAAGTAAGAACACACATTTGATGCAGGAAGTAAGAACACACATTTGTTGCCGGAAGTAAGAACACACATTTGTTGCAGGAAGTAAGAACACACATTTGTTGCAGGAAGTAAGAACACACATTTGTAGCAGGAGGTAAGAACACACATTTGTTGCCAGAAGTAAGAACACACATTTGTTGCAGGAAGTAAGAACACACATTTGTTGCAGGAAGTAAGAACACACATTTGTTGCCGGAAGTAAGAACACATTTCTTGTTGGAAGTAAGAACACACATTTGTTGCAGGAAGTAAGAACACACATTTGTTGCCGATAGTAAGAACACACATTTGTTGCCGGAAGTAACAATACACATTTGTTGCAGGAAGTAAGAACACATATTTGTTGCAGGAAGTAAGAACACACATTTGTTGCAGGAAGTAAGAACACACATTTCTTGCCGGAAGTAAGAACACACATTTGTTGCAGGAAGTAAGAACACACATTTGTTGCCGGAAGTAAGAAAACACATTTGATGCCGGAAGTAAGAACACACATTTGTTGCCGGAAGTAAGAACACACATTTGTTGCCGGAAGTAAGAACACACATTTGTTGCCGGAAGTAAGAACACACATTTGTTGCAGGAAGTAAAAACACACATTTGTTGCAGGAAGTAAGAACACACATTTGTTGCTGGAAGTAAGAACACACATTTGTTGCAGGAAGTAAGAACACACATTTGTTGCAGGAAGTAAGAACACACATTTGTTGCAGGAAATAAGAACACATATTTGTTGCAGGAAGTAAGAACACACATTTGTTGCCGAAAGTAAGAACACATATTTGTTGCAGGAAGTAAGAACACACATTTGTTGCAGGAAGTAAGAACACACATTTGTTGCAGGATGTAAGAACACATATTTGTTGCAGGAAGTAAGAACACACATTTGTTGCCGGAAGTAAGAACACACATTTGTTGCCGGAAGTAAGAACACACATTTGTTGCCGGAAGTAAGAACACACATTTGTTGCAGGAAGTAAGAACACATATTTGTTGCCGGAAGTAAGAACACACATTTGTTGCCGGAAGTAAGAACACACATTTGTTGCAGGAAATAAGAACACATATTCGTTGCAGGAAGTAAGAACACATATTTGTTGCAGGAAGTAAGAACACATATTTGTTGCAGGAAGTAAGAACACACATTTGTTGCCGGAAGTAAGAACACGCATTTGTTGCAGGAAGTAAGAACACACATTTGTTGCCGGAAGTAAGAACACACATTTGTTGCAGGAAGTAAGAACACACATTTGTTGCAGGAAGTAAGAACACACATTTGTTGCAGGAAGTAAGAACACACATTTGTTGCCGGAAGTAAAAACACACATTTGTTGCAGGAAGTAAGAACACACATTTGTTGCAGGAAGTAAGAACACACATTTGTTGCAGGAAATAAGAACACACATTTGTTGCAGGAAGTAAGAACACACATTTGTTGCCGGAAGTAAGAACACACATTTCTTGCTGATAGTAAGAACACACATTTTCTTGCCGATAGTAAGAACACACATTTTTTTGCCGGAAGTAAGAACACACATTTGTTGCCGGAAGTAAGAACACACATTTGTTGCAGGAAGTAAGAACACACATTTGTTGCAGGAAGTAAGAACACACATTTGTTGCAGGAAGTAAGAACACACATTTGTTGCAGGAAGTAAGAACACACATTTGTTGCAGGAAGTAAGAACACACATTTGTTGCCGGAAGTAAAAACACACATTTGTTGCAGGAAGTAAGAACACACATTTGTTGCAGGAAGTAAGAAAACATTTCTTGCTGGAAGTAAAAACACACATTTGTTGCAGGACGTAAGAACACACATTTTTTGCAGGAAGTAAGAACACACATTTCTTGCCGGAAGTAAGAACACACATTTCTTGCCAGAAGTAAAAACACACATTTGTTGCCGGAAGTAAGAACACACATTTGTTGCCGGAAGTAAGAACACACATTTGTTGCAGGAATTAAGAACACTTATTTGTTAAAGGAAGTAAGGACAAACATTTGTTGCCGGAAGTAAGAACACACATTTGTTGCAGGAAGTAAGAACACACATTTGTTGTAGGAAGTAAGAACACACATTTGTTGCAGGAAGTAAGAACACACATTTGTTGCAGGAAGTAAGAACACACATTTGTTGCAGGAAGTAAGAACACACATTTGTTGCAGGAATTAAGAACACACATTTCTTGCCGGAAGTAAGAACACACATTTGTTGCAGGAAGTAAGAACACACATTTGTTGCCGGAAGTAAGAAAACACATTTGATGCCGGAAGTAAGAACACACATTTGTTGCCGGAAGTAAGAACACACATTTGTTGCCGGAAGTAAGAACACACATTTGTTGCCGGAAGTAAGAACACACATTTGTTGCAGGAAGTAAAAACACACATTTGTTGCAGGAAGTAAGAACACACATTTGTTGCAGGAAGTAAGAACACACATTTGTTGCAGGAAGAAAGAACACACATTTGTTGCAGGAAGTAAGAACACACACTTGTTGCAGGAAGAAAGAACACACATTTGTTGCCGGAAGTAAGAACACACATTTGTTGCCGGAAGTAAGAACACACATTTGTTGCAGGAAGTAAGAACACACATTTGTTGCCAGAAGTAAGAACACATTTCTTGCCGGAAGTAAGAACACACATTTGTTGCCGGAAGTAAGAACACACATTTGTTGCAAGAGGTAAGAACACACATTTGTTGCCGGAAGTAAAAACACATTTCTTGCCGGAAGTAAGAACAGACATTTGTTGCAGGAGGTAAGAACACACATTTGTTGCAGGAAGTAAGAACACACATTTGTTGCCGGAAGTAAGAACACACATTTGTTGCCGGAAGTAAGAACACACATTTGTTGCAGGAAATAGGAACACATATTTGTTGCAGGAAGTAAGAACACATATTTGTTGCAGGAAGTAAGAACACATATTTGTTGCAGCAAGTAAGAACACACATTTGTTGCAGGAAGTAAGAACACACATGTGTTGTCGGAAGTAAGAACACACATTTGTTGCAGGAAGTAAGAACACACATTTGTTGCAGGAAGTAAGAACACACATGTGTTGTCGGAAGTAAGAACACACATTTGTTGCAGGAAGTAAGAACACATATTTGTTGCAGGAAGTAAGAACACACATGTGTTGTCGGAAGTAAGAACACATATTTGTTGCAGGAAGTAAGAACACACATTTGTTGCAGGAAGTAAGAACACATATTTGTTGCAGGAAGTAAGAACACACATTTGTTGCTGGAAGTAAGAACACATATTTGTTGCAGGAAGTAAGAACACACATTTGTTGCAGGAAGTAAGAACACACATGTGTTGTCGGAAGTAAGAACACATATTTGTTGCAGGAAGTAAGAACACACATTTGTTGCAGGAAGTAAGAACACACATGTGTTGTCGGAAGTAAGAACACATATTTGTTGCAGGAAGTAAGAACACACATTTGTTGCAGGAAGTAAGAACACATATTAGTTGCAGGAAGTAAGAACACACATTTGTTGCAGGAAGTAAGAACACATATTTGTTGCAGGAAGTAAGAACACACATTTGTTGCAGGAAGTAAGAACACACATTTGTTGCAGGAAGTAAGAACACACATTTGTTGCCGGAAGTAAGAACACACATTTGTTGCCGGAAGTAAGAACACACATTTGTTGCAGGAAGTAAGAACACACATTTGTTGCAGGAAGTAAGAACACGCATTTGTTGCGGGAAGTAAGAACACACATTTGTTGCAGGAAGTAAGAACACGCATTTGTTGCCGGAAGTAAGAACACACATTTGATGCAGGAAGTAAGAACACACATTTGTTGCCGGAAGTAAGAACACACATTTGTTGCAGGAAGTAAGAACACACATTTGTTGCAGGAAGTAAGAACACACATTTGTAGCAGGAGGTAAGAACACACATTTGTTGCCAGAAGTAAGAACACACATTTGTTGCAGGAAGTAAGAACACACATTTGTTGCAGGAAGTAAGAACACACATTTGTTGCCGGAAGTAAGAACACATTTCTTGTTGGAAGTAAGAACACACATTTGTTGCAGGAAGTAAGAACACACATTTCTTGCCGATAGTAAGAACACACATTTGTTGCCGGAAGTAACAATACACATTTGTTGCAGGAAGTAAGAACACATATTTGTTGCAGGAAGTAAGAACACACATTTGTTGCAGGAAGTAAGAACACACATTTCTTGCCGGAAGTAAGAACACACATTTGTTGCAGGAAGTAAGAACACACATTTGTTGCCGGAAGTAAGAAAACACATTTGATGCCGGAAGTAAGAACACACATTTGTTGCCGGAAGTAAGAACACACATTTGTTGCCGGAAGTAAGAACACACGTTTGTTGCCGGAAGTAAGAACACACATTTGTTGCAGGAAGTAAAAACACACATTTGTTGCAGGAAGTAAGAACACACATTTGTTGCAGGAAGTAAGAACACACATTTGTTGCAGGAAATAAGAACACATATTTGTTGCAGGAAGTAAGAACACACATTTGTTGCCGAAAGTAAGAACACATATTTGTTGCAGGAAGTAAGAACACACATTTGTTGCAGGAAGTAAGAACACACATTTGTTGCAGGATGTAAGAACACATATTTGTTGCAGGAAGTAAGAACACACATTTGTTGCCGGAAGTAAGAACACACATTTGTTGCCGGAAGTAAGAACACACATTTGTTGCCGGAAGTAAGAACACACATTTGTTGCAGGAAGTAAGAACACATATTTGTTGCCGGAAGTAAGAACACACATTTGTTGCCGGAAGTAAGAACACACATTTGTTGCAGGAAATAAGAACACATATTCGTTGCAGGAAGTAAGAACACATATTTGTTGCAGGAAGTAAGAACACATATTTGTTGCAGGAAGTAAGAACACACATTTGTTGCCGGAAGTAAGAACACGCATTTGTTGCAGGAAGTAAGAACACACATTTGTTGCCGGAAGTAAGAACACACATTTGTTGCAGGAAGTAAGAACACACATTTGTTGCAGGAAGTAAGAACACACATTTGTTGCAGGAAGTAAGAACACACATTTGTTGCCGGAAGTAAAAACACACATTTGTTGCAGGAAGTAAGAACACACATTTGTTGCAGGAAGTAAGAACACACATTTGTTGCAGGAAATAAGAACACACATTTGTTGCAGGAAGTAAGAACACACATTTGTTGCCGGAAGTAAGAACACACATTTCTTGCTGATAGTAAGAACACACATTTTCTTGCCGATAGTAAGAACACACATTTTTTTGCCGGAAGTAAGAACACACATTTGTTGCCGGAAGTAAGAACACACATTTGTTGCAGGAAGTAAGAACACACATTTGTTGCAGGAAGTAAGAACACACATTTGTTGCAGGAAGTAAGAACACACATTTGTTGCAGGAAGTAAGAACACACATTTGTTGCAGGAAGTAAGAACACACATTTGTTGCCGGAAGTAAAAACACACATTTGTTGCAGGAAGTAAGAACACACATTTGTTGCAGGAAGTAAGAAAACATTTCTTGCTGGAAGTAAAAACACACATTTGTTGCAGGACGTAAGAACACACATTTTTTGCAGGAAGTAAGAACACACATTTCTTGCCGGAAGTAAGAACACACATTTCTTGCCAGAAGTAAAAACACACATTTGTTGCCGGAAGTAAGAACACACATTTGTTGCCGGAAGTAAGAACACACATTTGTTGCAGGAATTAAGAACACTTATTTGTTAAAGGAAGTAAGGACAAACATTTGTTGCCGGAAGTAAGAACACACATTTGTTGCAGGAAGTAAGAACACACATTTGTTGTAGGAAGTAAGAACACACATTTGTTGCAGGAAGTAAGAACACACATTTGTTGCAGGAAGTAAGAACACACATTTGTTGCAGGAAGTAAGAACACACATTTGTTGCAGGAATTAAGAACACACATTTCTTGCCGGAAGTAAGAACACACATTTGTTGCAGGAAGTAAGAACACACATTTGTTGCCGGAAGTAAGAAAACACATTTGATGCCGGAAGTAAGAACACACATTTGTTGCCGGAAGTAAGAACACACATTTGTTGCCGGAAGTAAGAACACACATTTGTTGCCGGAAGTAAGAACACACATTTGTTGCAGGAAGTAAAAACACACATTTGTTGCAGGAAGTAAGAACACACATTTGTTGCAGGAAGTAAGAACACACATTTGTTGCAGGAAATAAGAACACATATTTGTTGCAGGAAGTAAGAACACACATTTGTTGCCGAAAGTAAGAACACATATTTGTTGCAGGAAGTAAGAACACACATTTGTTGCAGGAAGTAAGAACACACATTTGTTGCAGGATGTAAGAACACATATTTGTTGCAGGAAGTAAGAACACACATTTGTTGCCGGAAGTAAGAACACACATTTGTTGCCGGAAGTAAGAACACACATTTGTTGCCGGAAGTAAGAACACACATTTGTTGCAGGAAGTAAGAACACATATTTGTTGCCGGAAGTAAGAACACACATTTGTTGCCGGAAGTAAGAACACACATTTGTTGCAGGAAATAAGAACACATATTCGTTGCAGGAAGTAAGAACACATATTTGTTGCAGGAAGTAAGAACACATATTTGTTGCAGGAAGTAAGAACACACATTTGTTGCCGGAAGTAAGAACACACATTTGTTGCAGGAAGTAAGAACACACATTTGTTGCCGGAAGTAAGAACACACATTTGTTGCAGGAAGTAAGAACACACATTTGTTGCAGGAAGTAAGAACACACATTTGTTGCAGGAAGTAAGAACACACATTTGTTGCCGGAAGTAAAAACACACATTTGTTGCAGGAAGTAAGAACACACATTTGTTGCAGGAAGTAAGAACACACATTTGTTGCAGGAAATAAGAACACACATTTGTTGCAGGAAGTAAGAACACACATTTGTTGCCGGAAGTAAGAACACACATTTCTTGCTGATAGTAAGAACACACATTTTCTTGCCGATAGTAAGAACACACATTTTTTTGCCGGAAGTAAGAACACACATTTGTTGCCGGAAGTAAGAACACACATTTGTTGCAGGAAGTAAGAACACACATTTGTTGCAGGAAGTAAGAACACACATTTGTTGCAGGAAGTAAGAACACACATTTGTTGCAGGAAGTAAGAACACACATTTGTTGCAGGAAGTAAGAACACACATTTGTTGCCGGAAGTAAGAACACACATTTGTTGCCGGAAGTAAGAACACATATTTGTTGCAGGAAGTAAGAACACATATTTGTTGCAGGAAGTAAGACCACACATTTGTTGCAGGAAGTAAGAACACATTTCTTGCCGGAAGTAAGAACACACATTTCTTGCAGGAAGTAAGAACACACATTTGTTGCAGGAAGTAAGAACACACATTTCTTGACGGAAGTAAGAACACACATTTCTTGACGGAAGTAAGAACACACATTTCTTGACGGAAGTAAGAACACACATTTCTTGACGGAAGTAAGAACACACATTTCTTGCCGGAAGTAAGAACACATTTGTTGCCGGAAGTAAGAACACACATTTGTTGCCGGAAGTAAGAACACACATTTGTTGCCGGAAGTAAGAACACACATTTCTTGCCGTAAGTAAGAACACATTTGTTGCCGGAAGTAAGAACACACATTTGTTGCCGGAAGTAAGAACACACATTTGTTGCCGGAAGTAAGAACACACATTTGTTGCAGGAAGTAAGAACACACATTTGTTGCCGAAAGTAAGAACACATATTTGTTGCAGGAAGTAAGAACACACATTTGTTGCAGGAAGTAAGAACACACATTTGTTGCTGGAAGTAAGAACACACATTTGTTGCAGGAAGTAAGAACACACATTTGTTGCAGGAAGTAAGAACACACATTTGTTGCAGGAAGTAAGAACACACATTTGTTGCTGGAAGTAAGAACACACATTTGTTGCCGGAAGTAAGAACACACATTTGTTGCAGGAAGTAAGAACACACATTTGTTGCAGGAAGTAAGAACACACATTTGTTGCAGGAAGTAAGAACACACATTTGTTGCAGGAAGTAAGAACACATTTCTTGCCGGAAGTAAAAACACACATTTGTTGCAGGAAGTAAGAACACACATTTGTTGCAGGAAGTAAGAACACACATTTCTTGAAGGAAGTAAGAACACACATTTATTGCTGGAAGTAAGAACACACATTTGTTGCTGGAAGTAAGAACACACATTTGTTGCAGGAAGTAAGAACACACATTTGTTGCAGGAAGTAAGAACACACATTTGTTGCAGGAAGTAAGAACACACATTTGTTGCTGGAAGTAAGAACACACATTTGTTGCCGGAAGTAAGAACACACATTTGTTGCAGGAAGTAAGAACACACATTTGTTGCAGGAAGTAAGAACACACATTTGTTGCAGGAAGTAAGAACACACATCAAGCAGGACTTGGACAAGGCCATTTAAAGGACAATCAGGCAGGATATGTTAGGTAAATATACCTAACATATATACTGTAAATATACCTAACGTACATACTGTAAATATACCAGCTGACCTAACGTACATACTGTAAATATACCTAACATACATACTGTAAATATACCTAACGTACATACTGTATATATACCTAACGTACATACTGTATATATACCTAACGTACATACTGTATATATACCTAACGTACATACTGTAAATATACCTAACGTACATACTGTAAATATACCTAACGTATAAATTGTAAATATACCTAACGTATATACTGTATATATACCTAACGTACATACTGTATATATACCTAACGTATATACTATAAATATACCTAACATACATACTGTAAATATACCTAACGTACATACTGTATATATACCTAACATACATACTGTATATATACCTAATGTACATACTGTATATATACCTAACATATATACTGTATATATACCTAACGTCCATACTGTATATATACCTAACGTACATACTGTATATATACCTAGCATACATACTGTATATATACCTAATGTACATACTGTATATATACCTAACATACATACTGTATATATACCTAACATACATACTGTATATATACCTACTGTATATATACCTAATGTACATACTGTATATATACCTAACGTACATACTGTATATATACCTAACATACATACTGTATATATACCTAACATACATACTGTATATATACCTAATGTACATACTGTAAATATACCTAACATACATACTGTATATATACCTAACATACATACTGTATATATACCTAACGTACATACTGTATATATACCTAACGTACATACTGTATATATACCTAACGTACATACTGTATATATACCTAACGTACATACTGTATATATACCTAACATACATACTGTATATATACCTAACATACATACTGTATATATACCTAACATACATACTGTATATATACCTAACATACATACTGTATATATACCTAATGTACATACTGTATACATACCTAACATACATACTGTATATATACCTAACATACATACTGTATATATACCTAACATACATACTGTATATACACCTAATGTACATAATGTATATATACCTAACATACAAACTGTAAATATACCTAACGTACATACTGTATATATACATAACATACATACTGTATATATACCTAACGTACATACCGTATATATACCTAACGTACATACTGTATATATACCTAACGTACATACTGTATATATATACCTAACATACATACTGTATATATATACCTAACATATATACTGTATATATACCTAACGTCCATACTGTATATATACCTAATGTACATACTGTATATATACCTAACATACATACTGTATATATACCTAACATACATACTGTATATATACCTAATATACATACTGTATATATACCTAATGTACATACTGTATATATACCTAACATACATACTGTATATATACCTAACGTACATACTGTATATATACCTAACGTACATACTGTATATATACCTAACATACATACTGTATATATACCTAACGTACATACTGTATACATACCTAACATACATACTGTATATATACCTAACGTACATACTGTATATATACCTAACATACATACTGTATATATACCTAACGTACATACTGTATACATACCTAACATACATACTGTATATATACCTAACATACATACTGTATATATACCTAATGTACATACTGTATATATACCTAACGTACATACTGTATATATACCTAACATACATACTGTAAATATACCTAACATACATACTGTATTTATACCTAACATACATACTGTAAATATACCTAACATACATACTGTAAATATACCTAACATACATACTGTATTTATACCTAACATACATACTGTAAATATACCTAACATACATACTGTATATATACCTAACGTACATACTGTATATGTACCTAACATACATACTGTATATATACCTAACATACATACTGTATATATACCTAACGTACATACTGTATATATACCTAACATACATACTGTATATATACCTAACGTACATACTGTATATATACCTAACATACATACTGTATATATACCTAACGTACATACTGTATATATACCTAACATACATACTGTATATATAGCTAACATACATACTGTATATATATACCTAACATACATACTGTATATATATACCTAACATACATACTGTATATATACCTAACATACATACTGTATATATATACCTAACATACATACTGTATATATACCTAACATACATACTGTATATATATACCTAACATACATACTGTATATATACCTAACATACATACTGTATATATATACCTAACATACATACTGTATATATATACCTAACATACATACTGTATATACCTAACATACATACTGTATATATACCTAACATACATACTGTATTTATACCTAACATACATACTGTAAATATACCTAACATACATACTGTATATATACCTAACGTACATACTGTATATGTACCTAACATACATACTGTATATATACCTAACATACATACTGTATATATACCTAACGTACATACTGTATATATACCTAACATACATACTGTATATATACCTAACATACATACTGTATATATACCTAACGTACATACTGTGTATATACCTAACATACATACTGTATATATACCTAACGTACATACTGTATATATACCTAACATACATACTGTATATATAGCTAACATACATACTGTATATATATACCTAACATACATACTGTATATATATACCTAACATACATACTGTATATATACCTAACATACATACTGTATATATATACCTAACATACATACTGTATATATACCTAACGTACATACTGTATATATACCTAACATACATACTGTATATATATACCTAACATACATACTGTATATATACCTAACGTACATACTGTATATATACCTAACATACATACTGTATATATATACCTAACATACATACTGTATATATACCTAACGTACATACTGTATATATACCTAACATACATACTGTATATATACCTAACATACATACTGTATATATATACCTAACATACATACTGTATATATACCTAACGTACATACTGTATATATACCTAACATACATACTGTATTTATATACCTAACATACATACTGTATATATACCTAACGTACATACTGTATATATACCTAACGTACATACTGTATATATACCTAACATACATACTGTATATATATACCTAACATACATACTGTATATATACCTAACGTACATACTGTATATATACCTAACATACATACTGTATATATATACCTAACATACATACTGTATATATACCTAACGTACATACTGTATATATACCTAACATACATACTGTATATATACCTAACATACATACTGTATATATATACCTAACATACATACTGTATATATACCTAACGTACATACTGTATATATACCTAACATACATACTGTATATATATACCTAACATACATACTGTATATATACCTAACGTACATACTGTATATATACCTAACATACATACTGTATATATATACCTAACATACATACTGTATATATACCTAACGTACATACTGTATATATACCTAACGTACATCCTGTAAATATACCTAACGTACATACTGTATATATACCTAACATACATACTGTATATATACCTAACATACATACTGTATATATACCTAACGTACATACTGTATATATACCTAACATACATACTGTATATATACCTAACGTACATACTGTATATATACCTAATGTACATACTGTATATATACCTAACATACATACTGTATTTATACCTAACATACATACTGTAAATATACCTAACATACATACTGTATATATACCTAACGTACATACTGTATATGTACCTAACATACATACTGTATATATACCTAACATACATACTGTATATATACCTAACGTACATACTGTATATATACCTAACATACATACTGTATATATACCTAACATACATACTGTATATATACCTAACGTACATACTGTATATATACCTAACATACATACTGTAAATATACCTAACATACATACTGTATATATACCTAACGTACATACTGTATATATACCTAACATACATACTGTATATATACCTAACGTACATACTGTATATATACCTAACATACATACTGTATATATACCTAACGTACATACTGTATATATACCTAACATACATACTGTATATATAGCTAACATACATACTGTATATATATACCTAACATACATACTGTATATATATACCTAACATACATACTGTATATATACCTAACATACATACTGTATATATATACCTAACATACATACTGTATATATACCTAACGTACATACTGTATATATACCTAACATACATACTGTATATATATACCTAACATACATACTGTATATATACCTAACGTACATACTGTATATATACCTAACATACATACTGTATATATACCTAACATACATACTGTATATATATACCTAACATACATACTGTATATATACCTAACGTACATACTGTATATATACCTAACATACATACTGTATATATATACCTAACGTACATACTGTATATATACCTAACGTACATACTGTATATATACCTAACATACATACTGTATATATATACCTAACGTACATACTGTATATATATACCTAACATACATACTGTATATATACCTAACGTACATACTGTATATATACCTAACATACATACTGTATAGATATACCTAACATACATACTGTATATATACCTAACATACATACTGTAAATATACCTAACGTACATACTGTATATATACCTAACATACATACTGTATATATACCTAACATACATACTGTAAATATACCTAACGTACATACTGTATACATACCTAACATACATACTGTATATATACCTAACATACATACTGTATATATACCTAACATACATACTGTATATATACCTAACATACATACTGTATATATACCTAACGTACATACTGTATATATACCTAACGTACATCCTGTATATATACCTAACGTACATACTGTATATATACCTAACATACATACTGTATATATACCTAACGTACATACTGTATATATACCTAACATACATACTGTATATATACCTAACGTACATACTGTATATATACCTAACATACATACTGTATATATACCTAACATACATACTGTATATATACCTAACGTACATACTGTATATATACCTAACGTACATACTGTATATATACCTAACGTACATACTGTATATATACCTAACGTACATACTGTATATATACCTAACATACATACTGTATATATACCTAACGTACATACTGTATATATACCTAACATACATACTGTATATATACCTAACGTACATACTGTATATATACCTAACGTACATACTGTATATATACCTAACGTACATACTGTATATATACCTAACGTACATACTGTATATATACCTAACGTACATACTGTATATATACCTAACGTACATACTGTATATATACCTAACGTACATACTGTAAATATACCTAACATACATACTGTATATATACATAACGTACATACTGTATATATACCTAACGTACATACTGTAAATATACCTAACATACATACTGTATATATACCTAACATACATACTGTAAATATACCTAACATACATACTGTATATATACCTAACATACATACTGTATATATACCTAACGTACATACTGTAAATATACCTAACATACATACTGTATATATACCTAACATACATACTGTATATATACCTAACATACATACTGTATATATACCTAACGTACATACTGTATATATACCTAACATACATACTGTATATATACCTAACATACATACTGTATATATACCTAACATACATACTGTATATATACCTAACATACATACTGTATATATACCTAACGTACATACTGTATATATACCTAACATACATACTGTATATATACCTAACATACATACTGTATATATACCTAACATACATACTGTATATGTACCTAACGTACATACTGTATATATACCTAACGTACATACTGTATATATACCAGCTGACATGCTGCAGTAGGCATGGCTCCTGTGGTTGCAAAGGTGTGAAAGGAGGTTATAGAGCCAGACGTTCACACTGTGGGAGCAGAGCCACGTCTGCTTCCGAGGTTCACTTTGACGCAGGAACCAAGTTAATCGTGCTCGGTAAGTAGTCCTCTTTCTATAGTATGATGTCATTGTGACAATTGTAGTCATAGTCCACATAGGACTAATGAAGATGGTGTTCATAGTCCACATAGGACTAATGAAGATGGTGTTCATAGTCCACATAGGACTAATGGAGATGGTGTTCATAGTCCACATAGGACTAATGGAGATGGTGTTCATAGACTACATAGGACTAATGAAGATGGTGTTCATAGTCTACATAGGACTAATGAAGATGGTGTTCATAGACTACATAGGACTAATGGAGATGGTGTTCATAGACTACATAGGACTAATGAAGATGGTGTTCATAGACTACATAGGACTAATGAAGATGGTGTTCATAGACTGCATAGGACTAATGAAGATGGTGTTCATAGACTACATAGGACTAAAGGAGATGGTGTTCATAGACTACATAGGACTAATGAAGATGGTGTTCATAGACTGCATAGGACTAATGAAGATGGTGTTCATAGACTACATAGGACTAAAGGAGATGGTGTTCATAGACTACATAGGACTAATGAAGATGGTGTTCATAGACTACATAGGACTAAAGGAGATGGTGTTCATAGACTACATAGGACTAATGAAGATGGTGTTCATAGACTGCATAGGACTAATGGAGATGGTGTTCATAGACTACATAGGACTAATGAAGATGGTGTTCATAGACCACATAGGACTAAAGGAGATGGTGTTCATAGACTACATAGGACTAATGAAGATGGTGTTCATAGACTACATAGGACTAATGGAGATGGTGTTCATAGTCCACATAGGACTAATGAAGATGGTGTTCATAGTCCACATAGGACTAATGAAGATGGTGTTCATAGACTACATAGGACTAATGAAGATGGTGTTCATAGACTACATAGGACTAATGGAGATGGTGTTCATAGTCCACATAGGACTAATGAAGATGGTGTTCATAGTCCACATAGGACTAATGAAGATGGTGTTCATAGACTACATAGGACTAATGAAGATGGTGTTCATAGTCCACATAGGACTAATGAAGATGGTGTTCATAGACTACATAGGACTAATGGAGATGGTGTTCATAGACCACATAGGACTAATGGAGATGGTGTTCATAGACTACATAGGACTAATGAAGATGGTGTTCATAGACTACATAGGACCAATAGAGATGGTGTTCATAGACTACATAGGACTAATGGAGATGTTGTTCATAGACTACATAGGACTAATTGAGATGGTGTTCATAGACTACATAGGACTAATGGAGATGGTGTTCATAGACAACTGGGTGTAGTAATGTGAGCACTAGAACTGGGTGTAGTAATGTGAGCACTAGAAGTGGGTGTAGTAATGTGAGCACTAGAACTGGGTGTAGTAATGTGAGCACTAGAAGTGGGTGTAGTAATGTGAGCACTAGAACTGGGTGTAGTAATGTGAGCACTAGAACTGGGTGTAGTAATGTGAGCACTAGAAGTGGGTGTAGTAATGTGAGCACTAGAACTGGGTGTAGTAATGTGAGCACTAGAACTGGGTGTAGTAATGTGAGTACTAGGACTGGGTGTAGTAATGTGAGCACTACAACTGGGTGTAGTAATGTGAGTACTAGAACTGGGTGTAGTCATGTGAGCACTAGAAGTGGGTGTAGTAATGTGAGCACTAGAACTGGGTGTAGTAATGTGAGCACTAGAACTGGGTGTAGTAATGTGAGTACTAGGACTGGGTGTAGTAATGTGAGCACTACAACTGGGTGTAGTAATGTGAGTACTAGAACTGGGTGTAGTCATGTGAGCACTAGAAGTGGGTGTAGTAATGTGAGCACTAGAACTGGGTGTAGTAATGTGAGCACTAGAAGTGGGTGTAGTAATGTGAGCACTAGGACTGGGTGTAGTAATGTGAGTGCTAGAACTGGGTGTAGTAATGTGAGCACTAGAACTGGGTGTAGTAATGGGAGCACTAGAACTGGGTGTAGTAATGTGAGCACTAGAACTGGGTGTAGTAATTTGAGCACTAGAACTGTGTGTTGTAATGTGAGTACTAGAACTGGGTGTAGTCATGTGAGCACTAGAACTGGGTGTAGTAATGTGAGCACTAGAACTGGGTGTAGTAATGTGAGCACTAGAACTGGGTGTAGTAATTTGAGCACTAGAACTGTGTGTTGTAATGTGAGTACTAGAACTGGGTGTAGTCATGTGAGCACTAGAACTGGGTGTAGTAATGTGAGTGCTAGAACTGGGTGTAGTAATGTGAGCAATAGAACTGGGTGTAGTAATGTGAGTACTAGAACTGGGTGTATTAATGTGAGTACTAGAACTGGGTGTAGTAATGTGAGCACTAGAACTGGGTGTAGTAATGTGAGCACTAGGACTGGGTGTAGTAATGTGAGTACTAGAACTGGGTGTAGTAATGTGAGCACTAGGACTGGGTGTAGTAATGTGAGTACTAGAACTGGGTGTAGTAATGTGAGCACTAGAACTGGGTGTAGTAATGTGAGTACTAGAACTGGGTGTAGTAATGTGAGCACTAGAACTGGGTGTAGTAATGTGAGTACTAGAACTGGGTGTAGTAATGGACAAATGGGGCCAATAATTGTGTATGTATTTTTATTTTGTACTTCATCTTTTTGTATATTTTTCACTTTTCCCAGCTTTTCTTTCAAAGTCTAACCAGTACACCAACAAAAAGAAGTCTTTATGTTTCCATGGCCAGAGGACTGAACTCGGTTTCTGCCCGACTTCAAGTCTTCGGTCTCTCTCGCTCGGTTAATCCAATGGCTTCCCAAGTCCAAGGGAATCAGGAGCCCCTTTTGTTCACATTGCAGGACTAAAAACCACTTCCTGGGACTTAGCTGGTCCCAGGAAGTGGTTTTATAGCTGTTCCCTTCACTTATGTATGTAATATTTCTTTTATAAAAGGTGTTTTCCCAAAGAAAATGAAAACGGCAAAAGTTATTCCCATCTTCAAAAGTGGAGATAAGCATCAGTTCACCAACTATAGGCCTATTTCTATACTCTCACAATTTTCAAAAATCCTTGAAAAATTATTTGTGTCAAGATTAGACAGTTTTATTGATAAGCATCACTTGCTAAGTGAACACCAATACGGCTTTCGACCAAACAGGTCCTCTTCCATGGCAGTGATGGAATTAGTTGAGGAGGTAACCACTGCAATTGATAAGAGGGAGTTTGTTGTTGGCCTTTTTATTGACCTGAGCAAGGCCTTTGACACCATCCATCATACATTGCTTTGAAACAAAATGCAGAGGTATGGTGTCAGAGGTCTTGCTCATGATTGGTTGAAAAGTTATCTTGGTGGCAGAGAACAGTACGTGCATATGAATAATGTAGATTCAGATAAAAAGATTATAACACATGGAGTACCCCAAGGTTCTGTATTGGGACCAAAATTGTTTTTATTGTACATTAATGATATCTGTAAAATCTTTAAAAAACTCAACTGTATTCTCTTTGCTGATGATACAAGTCTGTACTGTTCTGGGCAAGACCTTGGCCATCTCTTAGGGACTGTAGAGAGTGAACTCCACATACTAAAGCAATGGTTTGATGCCAATAAACTATCAATCAACCTAAATAAAACAAAATATATAATTTTTGGAAATAGGAAAAATAACAAACAGTGTCATATAAGAATTGATGATATGGAGATAGAAAGGGTGTATTCAACAACATTTTTGGGAATCCATATAGATGATAAATTAAATTGGAAACTGCACATAAATATACTTAAGACAAAGATGGCAAAAAATATTGCTATGTTACATAAAATCAAAAACTCCGTAAATCAAAAGGCTCTTATCATGTTATATAATTCTTTTGTACTCCCTTATCTTAATTATTGTGTCGAAATCTGGGGTAACAATTACAAAACAAACATTAAATCTATATTCTTACTTCAAAAGAAAGCGATTAGAATTTAAAATTATGCAGATTATCATGACCATACCAATGCTCTGTTTATTAAATTAAAAACATTAAAACTGCACAATCTTGTTGACCTCAACACTGCTATTGTGACGTACAAAGCTCATAACCACATGCTGCCTGGGTGTCTACAGGAGAGCTTCAAACCCAGAGAGAATCCCTATGACCTCAGAGGTTCAGCTGTCTTCCAGAAAGCTAAGATAAGAACAAGCTTAAAAAGTAGATGTGTTTCTGTCAGGGGGGTTCAACTGTGGAACAGCTTGGATTATTCCTTCAAATGTTCCAGTTCTATTCACACATTTAAAAAACACTTTAAGACTAATGTCTTGAAAAAATATATCACTCTTGAATCAACACAGTAGTTAATACTATGATCAATGTTAATTGAAATACTAAATGTGGGTTATAAATAATAATGGAAGTACAATTGTTTGTATATAGTATATAAATTGGTACAAAGGTTTAACATGTCCACAAGGATATTTCACATGCCTTTACTGTGTATATAATTGAATTGTGTTTATGTTATGTATAATGTGTATTTATAATATGTTGTACAATGGACATTCAATAATTTTCGGAAGTTTATTTTGTACTTGACATTGTTTATAGGGTTAGGCGCAATAAGTGTTCAACTTCAGCCTAAACCCTTTCGGTCTGCAACATTTTCATTTTCAATTTATGAATGTACAACTGTTTGTTTATTTTGTTGACGATTGACCGAAGAATAATAAACTTGAAACTTGAGAAGACTTTGAAGTGTTGATGCAAAGAACCCAAGAGGACCGAGTTCAGTTTTACTGAAAGACTCTCAGTGTGAAGTGAAACCCGGACACCTCTTTCCTTCAAGACCGTGTTTGTATTTCCCAGAACCGGGCCAAGGTGTCAGGCCGCCTGCAGTCACCTTGCTCCCGCCCTCTCCCGAGGAGGACTCCGACCACAGGAACAAGGAGAAGAGGACCAAGACTCTGGTCTGCGTGGTCACTGGCTTCTTCCCCGACCACGTGGGTGTCTCGTGGCAGATCGACGGCGGCGGCGTCACCAGTGGCGTGGCGACGGACGCCGAGGCCCTGCGGGACCACGCCCACTACAGGACCAGCAGCAGGCTGAGGGTGGATGCGGACACCTGGTTCACACCTGGCAGAGCCTTCGAGTGCACCGTCACTTTCTTTGACGGGAACCGGACCAGCTCTCATTCGGACACGGTTTACGGCACCGAGGGTAAGAAGAGCACCAGCTCCGAAGTCGGATCCATGGAAAGTTGTTGTTTTCTAACAATCACCTTTTTATCTCCCGTCTGGTCAACAAGACACGATGACCAGAGGTAAATATGGCCTGCTGTCCTGGGACTGGAACGCATCTACATACTAGGCTTATATATATATATATACATACATATATATATATATATATATATATGTATGTATGTACTTGTGTGTGTGTAGAGGACTACTTGAGGATGTGTCACAGTGCCAAGATGTCCTACATGGTCCTCCTGGTCAAGAGCAACATCTACTCACTTCTTCTCCTCGTCCTACTGTGGAAGCACCAGGTCGGTCCTCCTATTACCTTTATGTGCATGCACTTCCTATTACCTCCACCAGGGGTTATGTGCATGCACTTCCTATTACCTCCACCAGGGGTTATGTGCATGCACTTCCTATTACCTCCACCAGGGGTTATGTGCATGCAC
>NC_084753.1:44468380-44473380 GCF_033978785.1 Entelurus aequoreus | reverse complement strand
AAATAAGGTGTGTACTGTTTGTACCAGGTTACCCTCTTAGCTCACGGACATGTTTATTTGACATGAAATAAGGTGTGTACTGTTTGTACCAGGTTACCCTCTTAGCTCACAGACACATGTTTATTTGACATGAAGTAAGGAGTTGGGGTTCCCCAAGGCTCAATTTTAGGTCCCATTATTTTTGACTTTTATATTCATATTACGAGGAGACCGTCAATGAATATAATCTTTCCAAATGCTCTCTGAAACCCTGCGTGTACTAAAACATGTGCCAAAGTTGATGTACTAAGCTGGTGAGTTGATGTACTAAGCTGGTGAGTTGATGTACTAAACTGGTGAGTTGATGTACTAAGCTGGTGAGTTGATGTACTAAGCTGGTGAGTTGATGTACTAAGCTGGTGGGTTGATGTACTAAGCTGGTGAGTTGATGTACTAAGCTGGTGAGTTGATGTACTAAGCTGGTGAGTTGATGTACTAAGCTGGTGGGCAGAGGATGGCGTCTCTTTAGTGAGCAGAAATACAGAACATGTTTGTCCTGCTTGTCTGTAGAACACATGCAGATTATTAGCAAGGTAAAGAAAAGGTACATCAATAATCAGTATATATGATCAATACACCAGCGATTAGAGTAGATTAGTGATTCTGGTACGCAGGCTCCATCTAGTGGCGCACCAAAGAATCACTTGGCTAAAGTACAGTGTTTTGTTTTCCCATATTCATTCCAGCTGTGTGTAACGTTACAATATTAAATGTACTTGTTTCATGAAAGCTGTCGTGTGTGTAATGAATACTTAGGCCTGCTATGCTACTTTCAGCAGAACACATCTTTGTAATTATTATTCTTAATAATAAACAAACTCCATTACTCTCGGTATGGATGCAGGATTTATATGTAAGTGCTATATATGCATGTATGTATACACACACATATAAACATACACACACATATAAACATACACACACATATAAACATATACAGCATATATATATATATATATACACATATATATATATATATATATATATATATATATATATATATATATATATATATATATATATATATATATATATATATATATATATATATATATATATATATATATATAAAGTGGTAGGCCAGGTAAACTGCCAGAGAGGTCAGCATAGTGCAAATCACACACTAATACACCCCCATACCATCACACACTAATACACCCCCATACCATCACACACTAATACACCCCCATACCACCACACACTAATACACCCCCATACCATCACACACTAATACACCCCCATACCATCACACACTAATACACCCCCATACCATCACACACTAATACACCCCCATACCATCACACACTAATACACCCCCATACCATCACACACTAATACACCCCCATACCATCACACACTAATTACTAATACACCCCCATACCATCACACACTAATACACCCCCATACCATCACACACTAATACACCCCCATACATCACACACTAATACACCCCCATACCATCACACACTAATACACCCCCATACCATCACACACTAATACACCCCCATACCATCACACACTAATACACCCCCATACCATCACACAGTAATACACCCCCATACCACCACACACTAATACACCCCCATACCATCACACACTAATACACCCCCATACCATCACACACTAATACACCCCCATACCATCACACACTAATACAACCCCATACCATCACACAGTAATACACCCCCATACCACCACACACTAATACACCCCCATACCATCACACACTAATACACCCCCATACCATCACACACTAATACACCCCCATACCATCACACACTAATACACCCCCATACCATCACACACTAATACACCCCCATACCATCACACACTAATACACCCCCATACCATCACACACTAATTACTAATACACCCCCATACCATCACACACTAATACACCCCCATACCATCACACACTAATACACCCCCATACATCACACACTAATACACCCCCATACCATCACACACTAATACACCCCCATACCACCACACACTAATACACCCCCATACCATCACACACTAATACACCCCCATACCATCACACACTAATACACCCCCATACCATCACACACTAATACACCCCCATACCATCACACACTAATACACCCCCATACCATCACACACTAATACACCCCCATACCATCACACATGCTGCCTTTTACACTTTGCGCCTAGAACAATCCGGATGGTTCTTTTCCTCTTTGGTCCGGAGGACACAACGTCCACAGTTTCCAAAAACAATTTGAAATGTGGACTCGTCAGACCACAGAACACTTTTCCACTTTGCATCAGTCCATCTTAGATGAGCTCAGGCCCGGCGAAGCCGACGGCGTTTCTGGGTGTTGTTGATAAAACGGTTTTCGCCTTGCATAGGAGAGTTTTAACTTGCACTTACAGATGTAGCGACCAACTGTAGTTACTGACAGTGGCTTTCTGAAGTGTTCCTGAGCCCATGTGGTGATATCCTTTACACACTGATGTTGATGCCGTACAGCCTGAGGGATGGAAGGTCACGGGCTTAGCTGCTTACCTGCAGTGATTTCTCCACATTCTCTTTGATGATATTACGGAGCGTAGATGGTGACATCCCTCAATTCCTTGCAATAGCTGCTTGAGAAAGGTTGTTCTTAAACTGTTCAACAATTTGCTCAGGCATTTGTTGACAAAGTGGTGACCCTCGCCCCATCCTTGTTTGTGAATGACTGAGCATTTCATGGAGTCTACTTTTATACCCAATCATGGCACCCACCTGTTCCCAATTAGCCTGTTCACCTGTGGGATGTTCCAAATAAGTGTTTGATGAGCATTCCTCAACTTTATCAGTATTTATTGCCACCTTTCCCAACTTCTTTGTCACGTGTTGCTGCCATCAAATTATAAAGTTAATTATTATTTGCAAAAAAAAAAAAAGTTTATGAGTTAGAACATGAAATATGTTGTCTTTGTAGCATATTCAACTGAATATGGCTTGAAAAGGATTTGCAAATCATTGTATTCCGTTTATATTTACATCTAACATCATTTACCAACTCATATGGAAATGGGGTTTGTACATATATATATATATATATATATATATATATATATATATATATATATATATATATATATATATATATATATATGTCACGACTTGGTCCCTGGCGTGGATTGTTTTTCCGAGGTGCAAAGCAACTTGACTGGACACGGCTTGGAGGTGAGTACATAATTTAATATAGGGACAATAAAAAGGAATAAACAAACCAAAAGGCGCTCACAGAGGAGGTAACAAACTTGGCTCTGAAACAAAAGACATGCACGTGGGCACAAAAACTATGAACAATAAACACAACCTTACTTGACATAGAACATGGCATGAAGACGCGATCATAAAGAGGGCAGAGAATAAATGTGCGGAGAAGGTGATGTCGCCAGGAAGACCAACAGAAAAAGACGGATTTAAATAGTGACATGATCAGTGAAAACAGGTGTGTGACTCAAAACGTGAAACAGGTGCGTGACAGGACAGGTGAAAACTAATGAGTTGCTATGGAAACAAACAAACCAGGAAGTGCAACCAGGAACCAAAAAGAGTCCAAAAAACAAACACATGGCCAAAACAAAAACATGAACAGACATGACAATATATATATATATATATATATATATATATATATATATATATATATATATATATATATATATATATATATATATATATATATACATATGTGTGTATGTATGTATGTACATAAATACATATACATGTATATATACACATATATGTGTATGTACATATATATGTATGTATGTATGTATGTATGTACATATATACATATATATATGTATATGTGTATGTAAATGTACAGTATATACATGTATATGTATATCTACATATATGTGTATTTATACATGTATGTATATATATATATATATATATATATATATATATATATATATATATATATATATATATATATATATATATATATATATATATATATATATATATATATATATATAAACATATATGTTTCTATCTACATATATGTATATGTATACACATATGTATATATGTATATATCTACATATATGTATATATATATATGTATATATATATATATATATATATATATCAATCAATCAATCAATCAATGTTTATTTATATAGCCCTAAATCACAAGTGTCTCAAAGGGCTGTACAAGCCACAACGACATCCTCGGTACAGAGCCCACATACGGGCAAGGAAAAACTCACCCCAGTGGGACGTCGGTGAATGACTATGAGAAACCTTGGAGAGGACCGCATATGTGGGTAACCCCCCCCCCCCCTCTAGGGGAGACCGAAAGCAATGGATGTCGAGTGGGTCTGACATAACATTGTGAAAGTCCAGTCCACAGTGGATCCAACACATCAGCGGGAGTCCAGTCCACAGCGGGGCCAGCAGGAAACCATCCCGAGCGGAGACGGGTCAGCAGCGCAGAGATGTCCCCAACCGATGCACAGGCTAGTGGTCCACCCGGGGTCCCGACTCTGGACAGCCAGCACTTCATCCATGGCCACCGGACCTATGCAACTCCCCCTCGCAAGGGACAGGGGAGAAGAGGAGAGAAGAAAAGAAACGGCAGATCAACTGGTCTAAAAAAGGGGGGGTCTATTTAAAGGCTAGATTATACAAATGAGTTTTAAGATGGGACTTAAATGCTTCTACTGAGGTAGCATCTCTAACTGTTACCGGGAGGGCATTCCAGAGTACTGGAGCCCGAATAGAAAACGCTCTATAGCCCGCAGTAAACATATACATACATATATGTATGTATATATATATACATATGTATGTATATATATATATATATATATATATATATATATATATATGTGTGTGTGTGTGTGTGTGTGTGTGTGTGTGTGTGTGTGTGTACAAAGAAGTTAACAATAAATAAAAACAGTAAAGAACAGAAAGTGTTTACAGTCACTACAAT
>NC_084753.1:44445880-44463380 GCF_033978785.1 Entelurus aequoreus | reverse complement strand
AGACACAGTGTGGAGACAGAAAAGGGAGAATGGGTGGGAGGTGTTGTCCATCATGTGAGTGTAGTGGGTGGGAGGTGTTGTCCATCATGTGAGTGTAGTGGGTGGGAGGTGTTGTCCATAATGTGAGTGTAGTGGGTGGGAGGTGTTGTCCATCATGTGAGTGTAGTGGGTGGGAGGTGTTGTCCATAATGTGAGTGTAGTGGGTGGGAGGTGTTGTCCATAGTGTGAGTGTAGTGGGTGGGAGGTGTTGTCCATAATGTGAGTGTAGTGGGTGGCAGGTGTTGTCCGTAATGTGAGTGTAGTGGGTGGGAGGTGTTGTCCATCATGTGAGTGTAGTGGGTGGGAGGTGTTGTCCATAATGTGAGTGTAGTGGGTGGGAGGTGTTGTCCATCATGTGGGTGTAGTGGGTGGGAGGTGTTGTCCATCATGTGAGTGTAGTGGGTGGGAGGTGTTGTCCATCATGTGAGTGTAGTGGGTGGGAGGTGTTGTCCATCATGTGAGTGTAGTGGGTGGGAGGTGTTGTCCATCATGTGAGTGTAGTGGGTGGGAGGTGTTGTCCATCATGTGAGTGTAGTGGGTGGGAGGTGTTGTCCATAGTGTAAGTGTAGTGGGTGAGAGGTGTTGTCCATCATGTGAGTGTAGTGGGTGGGAGGTGTTGTCCATAGTGTGAGTGTAGTGGGTGGGAGGTGTTGTCCATCATGTGAGTGTAGTGGGTGGGAGGTGTTGTCCATCATGTGAGTGTAGTGGGTGGGAGGTGTTGTCCATCATGTGAGTGTAGTGGGTGGGAGGTGTTGTCCATAGTGTAAGTGTAGTGGGTGAGAGGTGTTGTCCATCATGTGAGTGTAGTGGGTGGGAGGTGTTGTCCATAGTGTGAGTGTAGTGGGTGGGAGGTGTTGTCCATCATGTGAGTGTAGTGGGTGGGAGGTGTTGTCCATCATGTGAGTGTAGTGGGTGGGAGGTGTTGTCCATAATGTGAGTGTAGTGGGTGGGAGGTGTTGTCCATCATGTGAGTGTAGTGGGTGGGAGGTGTTGTCCATAATGTGAGTGTAGTGGGTGGGAGGTGTTGTCCATCATGTGAGTGTAGTGGGTGGGAGGTGTTGTCCATCATGTGAGTGTAGTGGGTGGGAGGTGTTGTCCATCATGTGAGTGTAGTGGGTGGGAGGTGTTGTCCATCATGTGAGTGTAGTGGGTGGGAGGTGTTGTCCATAATGTGAGTGTAGTGGGTGGGAGGTGTTGTCCATCATGTGAGTGTAGTGGGTGGGAGGTGTTGTCCGTAATGTGAGTGTAGTGGGTTGGAGGTGTTGTCCGTAATGTGAGTGTAGTGGGTGGGAGGTGTTGTCCATCATGTGAGTGTAGTGGGTGGGAGGTGTTGTCCATCATGTGAGTGTAGTGGGTGGGAGGTGTTGTCTATCATGTGAGTGTAGTGGGTGGGAGGTGTTGTCCATAATGTGAGTGTAGTGGGTGGGAGGTGTTGTCCATCATGTGAGTGTAGTGGGTGGGAGGTGTTGTCCATCATGTGAGTGTAGTGGGTGGGAGGTGTTGTCCATAATGTGAGTGTAGTGGGTGGGAGGTGTTGTCCATCATGTGAGTGTAGTGGGTGGGAGGTGTTGTCCGTAATGTGAGTGTAGTGGGTTGGAGGTGTTGTCCGTAATGTGAGTGTAGTGGGTGGGAGGTGTTGTCCATCATGTGAGTGTAGTGGGTGGGAGGTGTTGTCCATAATGTGAGTGTAGTGGGTGGGAGGTGTTGTCCATCATGTGAGTGTAGTGGGTGTGAGGTGTTGTCCATAATGTGAGTGTAGTGGGTGGGAGGTGTTGTCCATAATGTGAGTGTAGTGGGTGGGAGGTGTTGTCCGTAATGTGAGTGTAGTGGGTGGGAGGTGTTGTCCATAGTGTGAGTGTAGTGGGTGGGAGGTGTTGTCCATCATGTGAGTGTAGTGGGTGGGAGGTGTTGTCCATAATGTGAGTGTAGTGGGTGGGAGGTGTTGTCCGTAATGTGAGTGTAGTGGGTGGGAGGTGTTGTCCATAATGTGAGTGTAGTGGGTGGGAGGTGTTGTCCATCATGTGAGTGTAGTGGGTGGGAGGTGTTGTCCATCATGTGAGTGTAGTGGGTGGGAGGTGTTGTCCATAGTGTAAGTGTAGTGGGTGGGAGGTGTTGTCCATCATGTGAGTGTAGTGGGTGGGAGGTGTTGTCCATCATGTGAGTGTAGTGGGTGGGAGGTGTTGTCCATAGTGTAAGTGTAGTGGGTGGGAGGTGTTGTCCATCATGTGAGTGTAGTGGGTGGGAGGTGTTGTCCATAATGTGAGTGTAGTGGGTGGGAGGTGTTGTCCGTAATGTGAGTGTAGTGGGTGGGAGGTGTTGTCCATAGTGTAAGTGTAGTGGGTGGGAGGTGTTGTCCATCATGTGAGTGTAGTGGGTGGGAGGTGTTGTCCATAATGTGAGTGTAGTGGGTGGGAGGTGTTGTCCGTAATGTGAGTGTAGTGGGTGGGAGGTGTTGTCCATAGTGTGAGTGTAGTGGGTGGGAGGTGTTGTCCATCATGTGAGTGTAGTGGGTGGGAGGTGTTGTCCATAATGTGAGTGTAGTGGGTGGGAGGTGTTGTCCGTAATGTGAGTGTAGTGGGTGGGAGGTGTTGTCCGTAATGTGAGTGTAGTGGGTGGGAGGTGTTGTCCGTAATGTGAGTGTAGTGGGTGGGAGGTGTTGTCCGTAATGTGAGTGTAGTGGGTGGGAGGTGTTGTCCATAATGTGAGTGTAGTGGGTGGGAGGTGTTGTCCGTAATGTGAGTGTAGTGGGTGGGAGGTGTTGTCCGTAATGTGAGTGTAGTGGGTGGGAGGTGTTGTCCGTAATGTGAGTGTAGTGGGTGGGAGGTGTTGTCCGTAATGTGAGTGTAGTGGGTGGGAGGTGTTGTCCATCATGTGAGTGTAGTGGGTGGGAGGTGTTGTCCATCATGTGAGTGTAGTGGGTGGGAGGTGTTGTCCGTAATGTGAGTGTAGTGGGTGGGAGGTGTTGTCCATCATGTGAGTGTAGTGGGTGGGAGGTGTTGTCCATCATGTGAGTGTAGTGGGTGGGAGGTGTTGTCCATAATGCGAGTATAGTGGGAATGGGTTGTCCATGTGTACACCCAGGTATTTATAATCCTCAACCATGTCCACATCCACCCCCCTGATGGAAACGGGGGTCGCCGGAGTACTCCTCCTGCTTCCCAGGTCCACAATCAGCTCCTTGGTCTTGGTCACATTAAGCTGGAGGTGGTTCTTTCCACACCATGTGACAAAGTCCTCCACCAGTGCCTTGTATTCTTCATCATCACCATCCTCAATACACCCCACTATCGCAGAGTCATCAGAAAACTTCTGAAGGTGTCAGGACTCTGAGTGATAGTGGAAATGGGTGGTGTAGATGGTGAAGAGGAAGGGGGAGAGGACTGTGCCCTGTGGGGCCCCGGTGTTGCTGACCAGCCTGTCAGACACACAGTCCTGCAGTCACATGTACTGTGGTCTATCAGTCAGGTAATCAACAACCCAGGACACCAAGGTGGCCTCCACCTGCATCGTCTCCAACTTCACACCCAGCAGTCCAGGCCGTATGGTATGGAAAGCACTGGAGAAGTCAAAAAACATGACCCTCACACTGCTTGCAGGCTTGTCTAGGTGGGTGTGGGCTCTGTTCAGCAGGTAGATGACTGCGTCCGCCACTCCCAGTCGGGGCTGGTAGGCGAATTGGAGTGGGTCCAGGTGGGGCTTGACTGTAGGGCGGAGTTGTTCCAGGACCAACCTCTCCATGGTCTTCATGATATGGGAGGTTAGAGCCACCGGCCTGTAGTCCTTGGACGTGCTGGGTCGCGTGCACTTGGGGATGGGGACCACGCATGAGGTTTTCCACAGTGTGGGGACTTTCTGCAGCCTAAGGCTCATGTTGAAGATGTGCTGGAGCACACCACACAGCTGTGGGGTGCAGGCTTTGAGCACAGCTGTGGGGCGCAGGCTTTGAGCACAGCTGTGGGGCGCAGGCTTTGAGCACCCTGGGGCTCACACCGTCAGGACCCGCGGCCTTGCCTGTTTGTAGCTTATTTAGCTGTGCATTCACCTGTTCTGACACACTGGGGGGGGGGGGGGGGGGGGGGGGTCTCAGGTGGTTGGGGGAGGGGGGTCATCAAACTGAGGGTGAGGTGTTAAGTGGGGAGAGGTAGTCATTGGAGTTGGGGGGCTGTGAGGAGGGGAGGGGGGGGGATGGATTGGTTCACTGTGTTAAGTGGGGGGAGGTAGTCATTGGAGTTGGGGGGCTGTGAGGAGGGGAGTGGGGGATGGATTGGTTCACTGAAGTTGTCAGGGGGCCGGCTGGCATGTCTTGGGGGGGGGCAGGAGCTTGTCGGAGCCACTGTGTCAAACCTGTTAAAGAACTGCTTTAGTTCATTGGCCCTCTTTTTGTCTCCGTCCCCCCCCCCCCCCCCCCCCCCCCCCCACCCTCCACCCCCACACCCCGACGGTTTGAGGCCGGTGAGTAAGTATGGAAATACATTTTGGTACCGGTACCAAAACATTGGTATGGGGACAACCCTAGTCTGTAGTTAAAAGGGAGTGCACACACCTTGGAAAGCTGTTGCACCAGGTGGATTGACATGAATCATGGCTCTGTGTGTGTGTGTGTGTGTGTGTGTGTGTGTGTGTGTGTGTGTGTGTGTGTGTGTGTGTGTGTGTGTGTGTGTGTGTGTGTGTGTGTGTGTGTGTGTGTGTGTGTGTGTGTGTGTGTGTGTAGGACAACAAGGTGTCGGGGATGTCGCTGGCTGAAGTTCCAGGCCTGCCTCCTATTGGAAGACTGTAAGTACCACACCCTCAGCACCAGGACTCTCGGCCAAAAGGAGGAAGTCACATGACATAAGCAGGAAGTCACATGACATAAGCAGGAAGTCACATGACATAAGCGGACTGACTTGTGTCACTCACAAGTCACCGTAGACCAGGGGTCGGCAACCTTTACCACTCAAAGACCAGGGGTTGATGTGTGGGGGGGCAGTATGTATATACATACTTTATATGCGGTGGCAGGCCGTGCGTTTCCCACCTAGGCCTTCAGTGATGTCAGTTTGAACCCGGTGCTTCTTATCTGGTCATTTCTACAAGGGAGGGTGTTGTTGACATATTGTGTTAGCTAATGTGTGTCTTTACGGGCGTAGAAACGGCGAGGTGATGTGCGGGCCGCCGTCCTCCGCCACCATCTCCTTTGATCTGCCCAGCAGCGCGGCGCAGAGCATGTAAGTAGCGGGAGTGGCGGGGAGGAAGTGGTCTGCTCACCAAGCACACAGGTGTTACAGTGGCCACGCCCAGCCAGAAGGGGAGCGGCCGTACATCAAGAAGCCGCCAAACGCCTTCATGCTGTTCAGGAAGGAGCAGAGCCCCAACGTGGTGGCGCAGTTCAACATCACCAACTCTGCTGCCGTCAACAAGATCCTGGGGAAGATGGTAAGTCATATTTAGTCAAGATCCCGGGGAAGATGGTAAGCCATATTTAGTCCACAAGATCCTGGGGAATATGGTAAGTCATATTTAGTCAACACGATCCTGGGGAAGATGGTAAGTCATATTTAGTCAACAAGATCCTGGGGAAGATGGTAAGTCATATTTAGTCCACAGGATCCTGGGGAAGATGGTAAGTCATATTTAGTCAACAAGATCCTGGGGAAGATGGTAAGTCATATTTAGTCAACAAGGTCCTGGGGAATATGGTAAGTCATATTTAGTCAACAAGATCCTGGGGAAGATGGTAAGTCATATTTAGTCAACAAGATCCTGGGGAAGATGGTAAGTCATATTTAGTCAAGATCCCGGGGAAGATGGTAAGTCATATTTAGTCAACAAGATCCTGGGGAAGATGGTAAGTCATATTTAGTCCCCAAGATCCTGGGGAAGATGGTAAGTCATATTTAGTCAAGATCCCGGGGAAGATGGTAAGTCATATTTAGTCAAGATCCTGGGGAAAATGGAAAGTCATATTTAGTCCACAAGATCCTGGGGAATATGGTAAGTCATATTTAGTCAACACGATCCTGGGGAAGATTGATTGATTGATTGAGTGAGATTTTTATTAGTAGGTTGCACAGTGAAGTACATATTCCGTACAATTGACCACTAAATGGTAACACCCGAATAAGTTTTTCAACTTGTTTAAGTCGGGGTCCACTTAAATTGATTCATGATACAGATATATACTATCATATATACTATCATCATAATACAGTCATCACACAAGATAATCACATTGAATTATTTACATTATTTACAATCAGGAGTGTGGAGGGGGGGTGGGGTGGGGGGGGGGGGGTATGGACATCAAGTAGTGGACATAGAGAGAGAGAGAGAGAGAGAGAGAGAGAGAGAGAGAGAGAGAGAGAGAGAGAGAGAGAGATCAGAAGGCATAAGAAAAAGAATCTGCATTTGATTGTTTACATTTGATTATTAGCAATCCGGGGAGGGTGTTAGTTTAGGGTTGTAGCTGCCTGGAGGTGAACTTTTATAGCGGTTTTGAAGGAGGATAGAGATGCCCTTTCTTTTATACCTGTTGGGAGCGCATTCCACATTGATGTGGCATAGAAAGAGAATGAGTTAAGACCTTTGTTAGTTCGGAATCTGGGTTTAACGTGGTTAGTGGAGCACCCCCTGGTGTTGTGGTTATGGCGGTCATTTACGTTAAGGAAGTAGTTTGACATGTACTTCGGTATCAGGGAGGTGTAGCGGATTTTATAGACTAGGCTCAGTGCAAGTTGTTTAACTCTGTCCTCCACCTTGAGCCAGCCCACTTTAGAGAAGTGGGTAGGAGTGAGGTGGGATCTGGGGTGGAGGTCTAGAAGTAACCTGACTAGCTTGTTCTGAGATGTTTGGAGTTTAGATTTGAGGGTTTTGGAGGTGCTAGGGTACCAGGAGGTGCATGCGTGATCGAAAAAGGGTTGAACGAGAGTTCCCGCCAGAATCCTCAAGGTGCTTTTGTTGACCAGAGAGGAAATTCTGTAGAGAAATCTCGTTCGTTGGTTAACCTTTTTGATTACCTTGGTTGCCATTTTATCACAGGAAAGGTTAGCCTCTAGAATGGAACCTAGGTAGGTGACCTCATCTTTCCTGGTGATGACACTGTCACCTACTTTTATGGTGAAGTGATTGACTCTCTTAAGTTTGATGTGGGACCCAAACAGGATGGATTCTGTTTTACCCAAGTGGATGGATAGCTTGTTGTCAGCGAGCCAGGTGCAAATTCTACATGATGGTAAGTCATATTTAGTCCACAGGATCCTGGGGAAGAGATGGTAAGTCATATTTAGTCCACAAGATCCTGGGGAAGATGGTAAGTCATATTTAGTCCACAAGATCCTGGGGAAGATGGTAAGTCATATTTAGTCCACAAGATCCTGGGGAAGATGGTAAATCATATTCAGTCCACAAGATCCTGGGGAAGATGGTAAGTCATATTTAGTCCACAAGATCCTGGGGAATATGGTAAGTCATATTTAGTCAACAAGATCCTGGGGAAGATGGTAAGTCATATAGTCCACAAGATCCTGGGGAAGATGGTAAGTCATATTTAGTCAACAAGATCCTGGGGAAGATGGTAAGTCATATTTAGTCAAGATCCCGGGGAAGATGGTAAGTCATATTTAGTCAACAAGATCCTGGGGAAGATGGTAAGTCATATTTAGTCAACAAGATCCTGGGGAAGATGGTAAGTCATATTTAGTCAACAAGATCCAGGGGAAGATGGTAAGTCATATTTAGTCGTGTTGAAGTGTAAGTTGACCCACGGTCACACCACGTGTCCACAGTGGAAGTCTCTGCCCAAGAAGCTGCAGGCCAAGTACTACCAGCAGGCCGAGGAGCACAAAGTCCTGCACAGCCTGCAACACCCGGACTGGTCCTGCACAGAAAACTATGTGAGTCTTCCAGTGGACTGGAACTGCACTTTCACCCTGGAACACATCATTCATTCCTCAGCTTGGCAACTGGAATGTAGTCCACAAGGCCGGATGAAGGCCGAATAATTGGAGAAGAAATAATGTTTATCCCATTATGATATCAACACAAAACACATCTTACAGAATAATTACCTTTACATTCACAAAACAATGACAAACAGCCTCCGAAGCAGAACCTCCAGGTTCTGTAACAGCTTCTTCCCTCAGGTCGGAAGACTCTTGAACGCATCATATATATAAATATATGATGCGTTCAAGAGTCAAGGTTCTGCTTCGGAGGCTGCCGAACCTCTTTCTAGAGTCCAGCAGTGAAAACAGTCCTTGGTGGGGTAAGGGAGGAGTCTTCGCGGCTTTTTGCGATCTCCTGGATAGGAGGAAGAGGAGTCCTGATGATCTTTTCCGCCGTCCTCACCACTCTCTGGAGAGACTTCCAGTCTGAGGCACTGCAGGCTCCAGTCCAGACAGAGATGTTGTTGGTCAACAGGTGGTCTCTATAGTGCCTCTGTAGAATGTGCTGAGAATGGGGGGAGGGAGCTGTGCTCTTTTCATCCCACGCAAAAAGTGCATGCGCTGCTGAGCTCTTTTTACAAGAGCTCCGGTGTGTAGGGACCAGGTTATATTGTCAATTATCTGCACCCCCAGGAGCTTGGTGCTGCTTACTATCTCCACCGCTGTGCCGTTGATGAAGAGTGGAGCGTGGCTGGACTGGTGCTTCCTGAAGTCAACCATGATCTCCTTGGTCTTGTTGACATTCAGGACCAGGTTGTTGGTTCTGCACCAGTCAACCAGATGTTTCACCTCCTCCCTGTAGTCCATGTGGTTGTTGTCACGGATGAGGCCCACTACTGTTGTGTACTTCACAATGTGGTTAGTAGTGGACCTGGCGCAGCAGTCATGGGTCATCAACGTGGACTCAGGACGCAGCCCTGGGGGGAGCCGGTGCTCAGGGAGATGGCACTGGAGGTGTTGTTGCCCACTCTCACAGATTGGGGTCTGTCTGTGAGGAAGTCAAGCAGCCAGTTGCAAAGGGGGGTACTGAATCCAAGGTTTGCTCACCAAGTGCTGCGGGATGATGGTGTTGAATGCCGAGCTGAAGTCCAGAAACAACATCCGCACGTGTGTGTCCTTTCCTTCCAGATGTTCTAAGCTCAGGTGGAGTGCAGAGGAGAGGGCGATAAGCAAACTGGTATGGGTCGAATGTGGGGGAAAGTCTGGAGACAATATATTCCTCTACCAGCCTCTCCAAGCACTTCATTATGATGGGGGTGGGTGCAACGGGGCGGTAATCATTGAGGGAGGAGATTGTGGGTTTTTTAGGCACTGGAATGATTGTGGCCGTCTTAAAACATGATAGTACCACAGCCTGGGTCAGCCAGATGTTGAAGATGTCTGTGAGAACCCCAGCCAGCTGGTCTGCACATCCCTTAAGCACCTTGCCCTGATTGTCATCAGGTCCCGATGCTTTCCGAGGGTTCACTCTCTTCAGGGTTTTCCGGACATCAGCTATGTCCAGGTTGAGCGGCTGCTCATCAGGGCGAGGGATGGATTTTCTCGCCGGAGTGGTGTTAAGTGCCTCAAACCTCGCAAAGTAGTTATTTAGGTCATCTAGGAAGCTGATACTGTTGTCACAGGGACGGGGGGCAGCTTTATAGTCAGTGATGACCTGTATGCCCTGCCACATTCGTCTAGTGTTTGTGGGGTTCTCCAAGAAGTCCTGCACTTTCTGACTGTGAGTACGCTTTGCAACCTTAATGGCCCGGTTCAGGTTAGTTCTGGCTGATTTTTAATGCTACCATGTCGCCAGACTTGAAAGCCTTGTTCCGAGCCTTCAGCATTGCACGTACCTCACTGTTCATCCAGGGTTTCTCGTTGGCCCGTGTGGGGATGTTCTTGATCACACTGACATCCTCCATGCACTTCTGAATGTATGCGGACACAGACTCTGCATAGTCCTCCACACATGTGTGGGGATTATCGGTGGCGGCTGCTTTGAACATGTCCCAGTCTGTGGTTTCCAAGCAGTCTTGTAATGCTGACATGGCTCCCTCTGGCCAGGTCCTCACCTGCTTCACTGTAGCTAGCTTCCTGATCAGCAGGGGCTTGCATGCAGGAATTAGCATCACAGATAGATGGTGTGAGGAGCCGAGGTGGGGGTGGGGTGCAGCTTTATACGCATGTTTAATATAGCTGTGCACCATGTCCAATGTGCTTCCACCCCTGGTTGTAAAATTCACATACTGATGGAAATGAGGGAACACAATTTTCATGTTAGCTTGATTGAAGTCCCCTGCCACGATGAAAAGTCCCTCTGGATGTGTAGTTTGCAGTTCATTGATGGAGCAGTACAAAGCATTCAAAGCTTCTTTGGTGTTAGCACTGGGAGGAATGTACACTACTGTGAAGATCATAGCACTGAATTCCCTGGGTAAATAAAATGGCCTGCATTTTATAGGTAATAGTTCAACATCGGGGGGGCAGTGACATTAGACTATTTTCCCATTATTGACGTATATACAAACACCACCGCCACGAGATTTACCAGTGAGAGTTCTGACCGAAACATAGTTAGCCCCTCGATGCTAACTGCCTCGTCCGGAACAGATGGTTTTAGCCACGTTTCTGTGAGGAATATGGCGCAGCAGTCTCTCATCTCGCATCTTGCATATAAATCCAGCTTCAGGTAGTCCAGTTTGTCCTCCAGGGAGCGGACATTTGAAAGCAGGATGGAAGGAAGCGGCGTTCTGTGAGGTTTAGCCTTTAGCTTTGTTGTTAGCCCCGCTCGGCATCCCCGCTTCTGCTTCCGATCACACCGCTTACGTCTCCTCCATCGACGGTCCCTGCTGGTACTAGACTATACGCTGCTTCACAGGCCGCTGGATGTAGCCGGTGTAGAATTCCCATGCTAGCGAGGAGGTCCAACGTGTACGCATCTTTCGGTCCAAAACGGCCAGATCTATCCACATCCAAAATTGTCTGGCGGTCGTACGTGACCACGGAGTGTCCACGCTGGAAGACAGCCATGAAATTCACAGAATTTACCGGTATATTTGCCAAATATATATATATATATATATATATATACAAACCCCGTTTCCAGTGGACCACGCCCACTACAGGACCAGCAGCAGACGGTAGGCATGGTGTTCCTGGGATTAAAGGCCTCCAAACATATTGCTGGGTATTGTGGCCGTTTTTGTTTCATCTGACCACAGAACTTTCCTCCAGAAGGTCTTATCTCTGCCCATGTGATGTCACATGACACTAAAATGGAGCTGTTTGGCCACAATACCCAGCAATATGTTTGGTGAGGCCTTTAATCCCAGGAACACCATTCCTACCAAATAAGTAAATAAGCTTACTAAATAAGTAAGCAAATATTAATATTGCTCTATGTATACTTTTGACCCTCACATTTTCAGTAGAGCCATAATAAATTCATAAAAGAAGCAAACTTCATGAATGTTTTTAGTGAGCAACAAGTATGTGCTCCAATCACTACATCACAACAAGTATGTGCTCCAATCACTACATCACAACAACAACAAGTATGTGCTCCAATCACTACATCACAACAAGTATGTGCTCCAATCACTACATCACTAAATAATAATAAATGATTGTAAAGTCATGACATGATGTTCTTTACAAGTGTATGTACACTTATGACCACCACTGTACATAAAACATTTTTGAAGGTTTTTTTAAAGAAATTGATTTAGGTTCGGATATGAAAAATTGGGCAGCATGAAAAATAATGATAGTGTTTTTTTGTGGGGAAGTTGACAACATTTCAAAGCAACACCCGAAGCTTGTCATAAAACGGTGTCTTGTCTCTCCAGGGCAAGAAGAGGAAGCGAGACCGAGGAAGGCACAACTCCAGCGTCTCAGGTAAGACTCACCAATCTCAACCGAGGTGACTCGCACGCTCACGTCTCCTTCCAAAGAGATGGCGGAGGAATTTGAGCACGGCCCGTATCGCCACTACCAGAAGTGCGCTGCCAGGGACACGCAGACACATGGCTGCTGAGAGGACCTACCCAGCGGCGTCAGGTAACTGATATATGACTACCAAACCCTTCATCACAGACTATACCTACAATCAGGTAACTGATATATGACTACCAAACCCTTCATCACAGACTATACCTACAATCAGGTAACTGATATATGACTACAACATGCTTCATCACAGACTATACCTACAATCAGGTAACTGATATATGACTACCAAACGCTTCATCACAGACTATACCTACAATCAGGTAACTGATATATGACTACCAAACGCTTCATCACAGACTATACCTACAATCAGGTAACTGATATATGACTACCAAACGCTTCATCACAGACTATACCTACAATCAGGTAACTGATATATGACTACCAAACGCTTCATCACAGACTATACCTACAATCAGGTAACTGATATATGACTACCAAACGCTTTATCACAGACTATACCTACAATCAGGTAACTGATATATGACTACCAAACGCTTTATCACAGACTATACCTACAATCAGGTAACTTATATATGACTACCAAACGCTTCATCACAGACTATACCTACAATCTTTGAATATATAATATCTGTTTCTAGCATTTTTTTTTAAATTAAAAAAAAAATCCAAATCTAGTCCCTGGTGAAAAAAAATATTAGAAGCTCTCAAAATAAAAATTAAAATATATCTTAAAATATAAACAAAGTTTAGTTAGTTAAATAAAAATAAAATAAGGAAAACTTAAATTTGAAAAATGACAACAACCATAATAAACACTGTTAAATGTGTAACTGAACATTAATATTTTTGTACAGGCATATTTTTGACACACTAGTTTATGCAGTTACACAATCATATTAATATCATTATTTTTACAAGTGAAAATGTAATAAAAAAGAGCACAAAAAAAAACGGTATGTAATGAGAAACAGCTGACATTTTTAAACTAATAATAATAATATAATTACTCACCTATAACACAAAGTTGTGTCTTTAACTATATAATATCTGTTACTAGCATTTTTTTTTTAATGAAAAAAATATCCAAATCAAGCCCTTTGGGGGAAACATGTTTAGACACCCCTGAGCTAAAATATTAGAAGCTCTACAAATAAAAATACAAATATTCTTAAAATATAAACCAAGTTTAGTTAGTTAAATAAAAATAAAATAAGAAAAACTTTAATTTGAAAAATGATAACAACCATAATAAATACTGTTAAATGTGTAACTGAACATTAATATTTTTGTACAGGCATATTTTTGACACACTAGTTCATGCAGTTACACAATCATATTAATATCATTATTTTTACAAGTGAAAATGTAATAAAAAAGAGCACAAAAAAAAACGGTATGTAATGAGAAACAGCTGACATTTTTAAACTAATAATAATAATATAATTACTCACCTATAACACAAAGTTGTGTCTTTAACTATATAATATCTGTTACTAGCATTTTTTTTTTAATGAAAAAAATATCCAAATCAAGCCCTTTGGGGGAAAAATGTTTAGACACCCCTGAGCTAAAATATTAGAAGCTCTACAAATAAAAATACAAATATTCTTAAAATATAAACCAAGTTTAGTTAGTTAAATAAAAATAAAATAAGAAAAACTTTAATTTGAAAAATGATAACAACCATAATAAATACTGTTAAATGTGTAACTGAACATTAATATTTTTGTACAGGCATATTTTTGACACACTAGTTCATGCAGTTACACAATCATATTAATATCATTATTTTTACAAGTGAAAATGTAATAAAAAAGAGCAAAAAAAAAAGGTATGTAATGAGAAACAGCTGACATTTTTAAACTAATAATAATAATATAATTAGTCACCTATAACACAAAGTTGTGTCTTTAACTATATAATATCTGTTACTGGCATATTTTTTTTTTTTTTAATGAAAAACATTTCCAAATCAAGCCCTTTGGGGGAAAAATGTTTAGACACCCCTGAGCTAAAATATTAGAAGCTCTACAAATAAAAATACAAATATTCTTAAAATATAAACCAAGTTTAGTTAGTTAAATAAAAATAAAATAAGAAAAACTTTAATTTGAAAAATGATAACAACCATAATAAATACTGTTAAATGTGTAACTGAACATTAATATTTTTGTACAGGCATATTTTTGACACACTAGTTCATGCAGTTACACAATCATATTAATATCATTATTTTTACAAGTGAAAATGTAATAAAAAAGAGCACAAAAAAAAACGGTATGTAATGAGAAACAGCTGACATTTTTAAACTAATAATAATAATATAATTACTCACCTATAACACAAAGTTGTGTCTTTAACTATATAATATCTGTTACTAGCATTTTTTTTTTAATGAAAAAAATATCCAAATCAAGCCCTTTGGGGGAAAAATGTTTAGACACCCCTGAGCTAAAATATTAGAAGCTCTACAAATAAAAATACAAATATTCTTAAAATATAAACCAAGTTTAGTTAGTTAAATAAAAATAAAATAAGAAAAACTTTAATTTGAAAAATGATAACAACCATAATAAATACTGTTAAATGTGTAACTGAACATTAATATTTTTGTACAGGCATATTTTTGACACACTAGTTCATGCAGTTACACAATCATATTAATATCATTATTTTTACAAGTGAAAATGTAATAAAAAAGAGCAAAAAAAAAAGGTATGTAATGAGAAACAGCTGACATTTTTAAACTAATAATAATAATATAATTAGTCACCTATAACACAAAGTTGTGTCTTTAACTATATAATATCTGTTACTGGCATTTTTTTTTTTTTTTTAATGAAAAACATTTCCAAATCAAGCCCTTTGGGGGAAAAATGTTTAGACACCCCTGAGCTAAAATATTAGAAGCTCTACAAATAAAAATACAAATATTCTTAAAATATAAACCAAGTTTAGTTAGTTAAATAAAAATAAAATAAGAAAAACTTTAATTTGAAAAATGATAACAACCATAATAAATACTGTTAAATGTGTAACTGAACATTAATATTTTTGTACAGGCATATTTTTGACACACTAGTTCATGCAGTTACACAATCATATTAATATCATTATTTTTACAAGTGAAAATGTAATAAAAAAGAGCAAAAAAAAAAGGTATGTAATGAGAAACAGCTGACATTTTTAAACTAATAATAATAATATAATTAGTCACCTATAACACAAAGTTGTGTCTTTAACTATATAATATCTGTTACTGGCATTTTTTTTTTTTTTTTAATGAAAAACATTTCCAAATCAAGCCCTTTGGGGGAAAAATGTTTAGACACCCCTGAGCTAAAATATTAGAAGCTCTACAAATAAAAATACAAATATTCTTAAAATATAAACCAAGTTTAGTTAGTTAAATAAAAATAAAATAAGGAAAACTTTCCTTTGAAAAATAACCATAATAAACATACTGGCATCATTTTTTGATACACTAGTTAATGCAGTTAAACAATCAAATTAATATCATTATTTTTATTCTAAAAAAAAAAAAAGTAAAAATGTAAAAAGAGCAAAAAAATTATGAAATGAGCAACAGCTGACATTTTTAAACTAATAATAATAATATAATTAGTCACCTATAACACAAAGTTTTGTCTTTAAATATATAATATCTGTTTATAGCATTTTTTTTTTTAAATTAAAAAAATATCCAAATCAAGCCCCAAGGGGGAAAATGTTTAGAGAGCCCTGATCTAAAATATTAGAAGCTCTAAAAATTAAATATTCTTAAAATATAAACCAAGTTTAGTTAGTTAAATAATAATTAAATAAGGAAAACTTTTATTTGAATAATAACTATAGTAAACACTGTTAAATGTGTAACTTAGCATTATTATTTTTGTACAGGCAGAAATTTTGACACGCTAAATTATGCATTTAAACAATAATATTAATATCATTATTTGTATTATATTCTTAAATGTGGGGGGGGGGCATAAGTAAAAATGTCAGGTATGTAATGAGAAAAATTACTAATAATAATAATTATTAATAATATACTTTGTCACCTATAATACAAAGCTGAACACCAAATCTGATTTTAGCATTTTTCCAATAAAAACACCAATAAGGCCCCCGAATACTCTTGACTTTGATGGAAAAAGTTTGGACACCCTGAACTAAAGAATGAAAAGTATCGATATGTTGATGATAGAATCGATATTGTAGCATACAGCTGTGATATCGGCGGTATGGATGGATTACTATTGTATAGCAGAGGCCAATGCAGTAAGTGAACACACAGCAAACATTGCGTAATCAGTGAAGGTCGATGTGTCCCAGGGCGACGCAGATATGAAGACTGGCTGTGATGGAAGAAGATGTTCCTGATTGATGGGAGAGAAGAAGCCATGCTTGACACTGCGCCAGTACATTTTGGGATCCATGTTGTTTTTCCATAATCAATCAATTCCACAGTTGATCAATCAATCAATCAATGATCATGCCAGACTGCAGGCAAGATTGCCTCCAGTGGACAGTGAGAGTGCTGCGATACAAGCAGCATTGTCCGCACATATTTGTACTCTCTTCACGATACAAGTACGTGCGGAAGTGTGAGGGCGGTGTATTGTTTGGAGCACCTGAGCACAGAATAAAGAATCACAATACGGCCGAGTCATCAATCAATCAATGACTTGCATTCCTGTAGATGGAAGTAATGAGCTGTGTGTGTGTGTGTGTGTGTGTGTGTGTGTGTGTGTGTGTGTGTGTGTGTGTGTGTGTGTGTGTGTGTGTGTGTGTGTGTGTGTGTGTGTGTGTGTGTGTGTGTGTGTGTGTGTTTACTTTCTCATGGGAAATAAAAGAACTAAAAAGGGATTGGTTTGAGTGTTTTTTTTTTAAAAACAACGTACAATTGGGGGAAAATGAGCATACTTTTTCAATGCTGATTAGCAATAATTAGGGTTAAAAGGGTTAAATTGTCATTATATATACAGGTGGACACACTATATATACACAGGACTGTCTCAGAAAATTAGAATATTGTGATAAAAGTTCTTTATTTTCTGCAATGCAACTAAAAACATGGAAATGTCATACATTCTGGATTCACTACACATCAACTGAAAGATTGCAAGACTTTTATTATTTTAGTATTGCTGATTATGGCATACAGCTTAAGAAAACTCAAAAAATCCTTATCTCAAAAAATTTGAATATTTCCTCAGAACAAGTAAAAAAAAGAGTATAACAGCAGAACAAAATGAAACATTTGAAAATGTCAATGAGTGCACTCGGTACTTGTACTTGGTACATTAGCTCATTTGCATTGTCTTTCAGCTTTGTCTTCACAATACCCCACAAATTGTCTATGGGGTTCAGGTGAGGAGTTGTCAGGCCAATGGAGGACAGTAATGCCATGGTCAGTACACCAGTTACTGCTGGTTTTGGCACTGCTGGATCATGCTGGAAAATGAAATCATCTCCATAGAGCTTTTCAACAGACGAAAGAAGCATGTAGTGCTTTAAAATCTCTTGGTACACAGCTGCATTGACTCTGGACTTGATGAAACACAGTGGACCAACACCAG
>NC_084753.1:44405880-44440880 GCF_033978785.1 Entelurus aequoreus | reverse complement strand
GAAACCTTTTTAATGTGTCCCAACCTTGGTACTCTCCAACGTAGACTTTGGAACCTTTTTCAGGTGTTCCAACCTTGGTACTCTCCAACGTAGACTTTGAAACCTTTTTAAGGTGTTCCAACCTTGGTACTCTCCAACGTAGACTTTGAAACCTTTTTAATGTGTCCCAACCTTGGTACTCTCCAACGTAGACTTTGAAACCTTTTTAAGGTGTTCCAACCTTGGTACTCTCCAACGTAGACTTTGAAACCTTTTTAACGTGTTTCAACCTTGGTACTCTCCAACGTAGACTTTGAAACCTTTTTAATGTGTCCCAACCTTGGTACTCTCCAACGTAGACTTTGAAACCTTTTTAAGGTGTTCCAACCTTGGTACTCTCCAACGTAGACTTTGAAACCTTTTTAACGTGTTTCAACCTTGGTACTCTCCAACATAGATTTGAAACCTTTTTAACGTGTTCCAACCTTGGTACTCTCCAACGTAGACTTTGAAACCTTTTTAACGTGTTTCAACCTTGGTACTCTCCAACGTAGACTTTGAAACTTTTTTAACGTGTTTCAACCTTGGTACTCTCCAACGTAGACTTTGAAACCTTTTTAACGTGTTCCAACCTTGGTGCTCTCCAACGTAGACTTTGAAACCTTTTTCAGGTGTTCCAACCTTGGTACTCTCCAACATAGACTTTGAAACCTTTTTAACGTGTTCCAACCTTGGTACTCTCCAACGTAGACTTTGAAACCTTTTTCAGGTGTTCCAACCTTGGTACTCTCCAACGTAGACTTTGAAACCTTTTTCAAGTGTTCCAACCTTGGTACTCTCCAACGTAGACTTTGAAACCTTTTTAATGTGTCCCAACCTTGGTACTCTCCAACGTAGACTTTGAAACCTTTTTCAGGTGTTCCAACCTTGGTACTCTCCAACGTAGACTTTGAAACCTTTTTAATGTGTCCCAACCTTGGTACTCTCCAACGTAGACTTTGAAACCTTTTTAATGTGTCCCAACCTTGGTACTCTCCAACGTAGACTTTGAAACCTTTTTCAGGTGTTCCAACCTTGGTACTCTCCAACGTAGACTTTGAAACCTTTTTAAGGTGTTCCAACCTTGGTACTCTCCAACGTAGACTTTGAAACCTTTTTAACGTGTTTCAACCTTGGTACTCTCCAGAGGTGTGGACTCGAGTCACATGACTTGGACTCGAGTCAGACTCGAGTCATGAATTTGATGACTTTAGACTCGACTTGACAAAATGTAAAGAGACTTGCAACTCGACTTAGACTTTAACATCAATGACTTGTGACTTCACTTGGACTTGAGCCTTTTGACTTGACATGACTTGCTACTTTCCCCAAAACCCAAAGCTTAAAAAGTTATTTGGGAGCGCTCCGTATCTTTCATTTTGTACGTGTCTGACTGCCAATCAGCGTGTGTGCTGCTTGTCAGCTGGTGCGCTGTCAGTACAACAGCCAATCAAATTAGTTATACGTTCTTTTCATCACACAGCATTCATCCAATCAAATTGCAGGACAACCACCGAACAAGAGTTGTCAAACAATGCGGCAGTGAGAAACAATTATGCCAAAGTTGGTTTCGTTCGGGTATAAAAACTACGACTTGGTCAACAAAAAACGAATTGCGTATGCAAATCACGCAGTTCGAATATTACAGACGGAGACGCAACAACTTCCATTTTCGTTCGACATTTGAAGTTGCACAAAGAAGGGTAAGTTTTGAATGTAAGATAACGTTTATTGGCTAAGTAACATGACTTTTATTTGCTGTGTAGTTAAATCAGTGAGGCTGTAAACTCACTGCTAACGTTATAACCATAGACATGTTTTAAGTAGACGCAGCATCGAGCGCTACTGCCTACTGGCGCAGACGAGACGCGGGGCCGCCATCTTGGAGTGGTGATCCGCTCCAGTCAGTGCAATTCATTTGGCAGGAGCAATGAACTGTCAGCGCATTTAATTCATTTTACCTCACTGAATACCACTCATTTTCACGCGTTTTTTTGTCATACGTGTAGCTATGATAACGGACACATGTTTTGGCGTGTTTTATTATTCATAGTTTGCTTAACAGTAATATAATATTCTTATACGCTATAAGTGACCAGACGTCCCAGATCAAAACTGGGAATATAATCCCAGAAAAGGGGGAAAAAACGGTAAGCTATTTTTAAATTGAAGAAACAATATGATTAGGTTATATATACATGCGTATATCCTACATAAACAATGTATGAATACATTAGATATCTATATATCTTAGGGACCTATAGACTGTATCTCTGTTGCTGCAGCAGCAGAGAGTTTATTCTGTCTTGACACTTTGTATTGATATGTTGTATTACATTCTTCCCTTAAATGATAATGTTTACAGTGATTGTTATATATGTATTTTTATGTATGTCGCTTTGGATAAAAGCGTCTGCCAAATACTTAAACATATATAAACACCTGAAAGTCTTTATATCAGCTAAAACCACCAATTTGTTTCACTACATTCAGAATAAAACCAAATGCTGTCTTACCCAACAATGTTAGTATTTGAATATTGTTACTTGAAGACTTATTCCTGGTTACAATTATACTGTTAAGAAAGTATTGTCTTATATTTTGCCTAAAATGAGAATGCATCATAATCAGTGGCGGCTGGTGAATTTTGTTTAGGTGGGGCTGAAAGTTTGTAAAGCAAACCCCTGTAGGGGCGTCATCCTCCCCCAGAAGATTTATTTGTGATTTTCACATACAAATATTGAAGATCTTTGCTCCTTCTCAACTCTGTGGTAATATTATTTTCATAAAATACAACCAATAGTATGTTAATGTTTGTTTTTGCAAATGTGTTTATTCTGTAAAGGAATGAGTTAAATGTTTAAAATTGTTTAAACTATTAAAATGACTGTTAATAGTGCTATTATGAATTGCAATGTCAGCACTATTTTTTTTCCTGCAATTTCAAATGCACTTGTTTTAATAAATACATACAGCATTTTAAAAGCATACACAATCTGTGTAAAAATATTAGTCTGTGGTTAAAAGGACTTGAAAGGACTCGAAACTCAAAATGCTGGACTTGGGACTCGACTTGAGACTTTCCAGTCTTGACTTTGGACTTGACTCGGGACTTGCCTGTCTTGACTCGGGACTTGACTCGAGACTTGAGGGCAAAGACTTGAGACTTACTTGTGACTTGCAAAGCAATGACTTGGTCCCACCTCTGGTACTCTCCAACGTAGACTTTGAAACCTTTTTAACGTGTTTCAACCTTGGTACTCTCCAACGTAGACTTTGAAACCTTTTTAACGTGTTCCAACCTTGGTGCTCTCCAACGTAGACTTTGAAACCTTTTTCAGGTGTTCCAACCTTGGTACTCTCCAACGTAGACTTTGAAACCTTTTTAATGTGTCCCAACCTTGGTACTCTCCAACGTAGACTTTGAAACCTTTTTAACGTGTTTCAACCTTGGTACTCTCCAACGTAGACTTTGAAACCTTTTTAACGTGTTTCAACCTTGGTACTCTCCAACGTAGACTTTGAAACCTTTTTAACGTGTTCCAACCTTGGTGCTCTCCAACGTAGACTTTGAAACCTTTTTCAGGTGTTCCAACCTTGGTACTCTCCAACATAGACTTTGAAACCTTTTTAACGTGTTCCAACCTTGGTACTCTCCAACGTAGACTTTGAAACCTTTTTCAGGTGTTCCAACCTTGGTACTCTCCAACGTAGACTTTGAAACCTTTTTCAAGTGTTCCAACCTTGGTACTCTCCAACGTAGACTTTGAAACCTTTTTAATGTGTCCCAACCTTGGTACTCTCCAACGTAGACTTTGAAACCTTTTTCAGGTGTTCCAACCTTGGTACTCTCCAACGTAGACTTTGAAACCTTTTTAATGTGTCCCAACCTTGGTACTCTCCAACGTAGACTTTGAAACCTTTTTAATGTGTCCCAACCTTGGTACTCTCCAACGTAGACTTTGAAACCTTTTTCAGGTGTTCCAACCTTGGTACTCTCCAACGTAGACTTTGAAACCTTTTTAAGGTGTTCCAACCTTGGTACTCTCCAACGTAGACTTTGAAACCTTTTTAACGTGTTTCAACCTTGGTACTCTCCAACATAGACTTTGAAACATTTTTAACGTGTTCCAACCTTGGTACTCTCCAACGTAGACTTTGAAACCTTTTTCAGATGTCCAACCTTGGTACTCTCCAACGTAGACTTTGAAACCTTTTTCAGATGTCCAACCTTGGTACTCTCCAACGTAGACTTTGAAACCTTTTTCAGATGTCCAACCTTGGTACTCTCCAACGTAGACTTTGAAACCTTTTTCAGGTGTTCCAACCTTGGTACTCTCCAACGTAGACTTTGAAACCTTTTTAAGGTGTTCCAACCTTGGTACTCTCCAACGTAGACTTTGAAACCTTTTTAATGTGTCCCAACCTTGGTACTCTCCAACGTAGACTTTGAAACCTTTTTAAGGTGTTCCAACCTTGGTACTCTCCAACGTAGACTTTGAAACCTTTTTAAGGTGTTCCAACCTTGGTACTCTCCAACATAGACTTTGAAACCTTTTTAACGTGTTCCAACCTTGGTACTCTCCAACGTAGACTTTGAAACCTTTTTCAGGTGTTCCAACCTTGGTACTCTCCAACGTAGACTTTGAAACCTTTTTAATGTGTCCCAACCTTGGTACTCTCCAACGTAGACTTTGAAACCTTTTTCAGGTGTTCCAACCTTGGTACTCTCCAACGTAGACTTTGAAACCTTTTTCAGGTGTTCCAACCTTGGTACTCTCCAACGTAGACTTTGAAACCTTTTTAACGTGTTCCAACCTTGGTACTCTCCAACGTAGACTTTGAAACCTTTTTAATGTGTCCCAACCTTGGTACTCTCCAACGTAGACTTTGAAACCTTTTTAAGGTGTTCCAACCTTGGTACTCTCCAACGTAGACTTTGAAACCTTTTTAAGGTGTTCCAACCTTGGTACTCTCCAATGTAGACTTTGAAACCTTTTTAACGTGTTTCAACCTTGGTACTCTCCAACGTAGACTTTGAAACCTTTTTAACGTGTTCCAACCTTGGTACTCTCCAACGTAGACTTTGAAACCTTTTTAAGGTGTTCCAACCTTGGTACTCTCCAACGTAGACTTTGAAACCTTTTTAAGGTGTTCCAACCTTGGTACTCTCCAACGTAGACTTTGAAACCTTTTTAAGGTGTTCCAACCTTGGTACTCTCCAACGTAGACTTTGAAACCTTTTTAATGTGTCCCAACCTTGGTACTCTCCAACGTAGACTTTGAAACCTTTTTAAGGTGTTCCAACCTTGGTACTCTCCAACGTAGACTTTGAAACCTTTTTAATGTGTCCCAACCTTGGTACTCTCCAACGTAGACTTTGAAACCTTTTTAAGGTGTTCCAACCTTGGTACTCTCCAACGTAGACTTTGAAACCTTTTTAACGTGTTCCAACCTTGGTACTCTCCAACGTAGACTTTGAAACCTTTTTAATGTGTCCCAACCTTGGTACTCTCCAACGTAGACTTTGAAACCTTTTTAAGGTGTTCCAACCTTGGTACTCTCCAACGTAGACTTTGAAACCTTTTTAAGGTGTTCCAACCTTGGTACTCTCCAATGTAGACTTTGAAACCTTTTTAACGTGTTTCAACCTTGGTACTCTCCAACGTAGACTTTGAAACCTTTTTAAGGTGTTCCAACCTTGGTACTCTCCAACGTAGACTTTGAAACCTTTTTAATGTGTCCCAACCTTGGTACTCTCCAACGTAGACTTTGAAACCTTTTTAAGGTGTTCCAACCTTGGTACTCTCCAATGTAGACTTTGAAACCTTTTTCAGGTGTTCCAACCTTGGTACTCTCCAACGTAGACTTTGAAACCTTTTTAAGGTGTTCCAACCTTGGTACTCTCCAACGTAGACTTTGAAACCTTTTTAACGTGTTCCAACCTTGGTACTCTCCAACGTAGACTTTGAAACCTTTTTAATGTGTCCCAACCTTGGTACTCTCCAACGTAGACTTTGAAACCTTTTTAAGGTGTTCCAACCTTGGTACTCTCCAACGTAGACTTTGAAACCTTTTTAACGTGTTCCAACCTTGGTACTCTCCAACGTAGACTTTGAAACTTTTTTAACGTGTTTCAACCTTGGTACTCTCCAACGTAGACTTTGAAACCTTTTTAAGGTGTTCCAACCTTGGTACTCTCCAACGTAGACTTTGAAACCTTTTTAAGGTGTTCCAACCTTGGTACTCTCCAACGTAGACTTTGAAACCTTTTTAAGGTGTTCCAACCTTGGTACTCTCCAATGTAGACTTTGAAACCTTTTTAACGTGTTTCAACCTTGGTACTCTCCAACGTAGACTTTGAAACCTTTTTAACGTGTTCCAACCTTGGTACTCTCCAACGTAGACTTTGAAACCTTTTTAAGGTGTTCCAACCTTGGTACTCTCCAACGTAGAAAACCGAAACAACTTACAATTCCAGAAAACAAATAAACAAAACACTCAACAATTAAAAAAAACACAAACAATAGCCGCAACAACCTACAATTTCAGAAAACAAAAAAACAAAAACCGAAAGAACTCACAATTCCAGAAAACAAATCAACAAAACATTTTACAATTTCAGAAAACAAAAAAATAAAAAATAAAAAAACAACTCACAATTCCAGAAAACAAGTAAACAAAACACTTTACACTTTGAAAAACCACAAACAACAGCCGGAACAACTCACTAACTCCTACAACTTCCATTAAACATCTTGTTGTTTCTGAAAAGAGTTCAATATCACACAGTTTTTAACCGAAGGCCCCTCGTTAAAGCAGGCAGCTATCCAATCAGTCATCAGATTGCCATGGAAACGGTGGTGACACGCCTTCTCCCACTGACCCCGCCCACATGCGGTGCAGCCCTTTAGTAGACAAGTGCTGATGACAGCGACTTAATAATCCCAAAGACATGGTGGTGCTCTTGTTCCTCAGCTTTGCTGCCTGCACTGCTCTGCTCTCAGGTAACAACGGAGCTCACACTTACTTACAACACTTATTTCTTATTTCATTCTTTATCTTTTCATCAGGAGAGAAAGTCCTGCAGACTCCCAGTGACATGTTGAAGAACACGGGAGAGACGGCCACCATCCAATGTTCTCACAGCATTACGGGCTACGACGTGATCCTCTGGTACAAGAACGTGGACGTGCAGATGCAGCCCCTGGGGTACATGTCTTACAGCAACGCCCTCCCAGAGAAGGGTGTGGACGTGGAGATAAAAGGGAGCGCCTCAGTGAATGAACAGTGCCGACTGATCGTCCCAAAGCTCAACCTGAACAGCAGTGCATTTTATTACTGTGCAGCTAGCTACCACGCTGCAGCATTAAGCTGCCCTATCAAGTCATAAACCTGATAACACCCCCACAACTTCACACCTGGATCCAACCATCCCCAGCACTCGTATTAGAACGGAGGTTAGTCTGGTGGTTGTACCCACAGATGTCCCGGCATGGTGACAACAGAGACAGTCAGTGTGAACAACACCATGTAAACTGTTTGCAGGTCCTGTTAGAAGCATTACACCCTACCAACTCTGCATGCTTGGTCGGAGCTAATAATAAAAGCTGAAGTGTACAAGGTAAGGTAAGAGCATCAGTCTCCGCCTGAGCTCCTCGGAAAAAAGTGCCGAAGTCATCTGCAGCTACAACCGCCCTGACTGCAGAGCAACGTTCTGGTACCGGATCTCTCTGCTAATGCGTGACTGCCGTCTGCTGGTAACTAATCATTCAACTCAAATGGGTCCGACGTTGAAGTTACCGGTCAATACGAGTCGCTGTTTGCATGCACTGCAGCCGAAACCTGAGTGGCCGCTACACTTGGACGGGTTCTGGCACAGACAAGTCACCAGGGGCGGTGAAACGAGGGTCCCTCATAGCGGGGTATTTCTGTGCCCTAATAGGAACTCTTCAGTGCCATACATCTTTGGGAAAGTGAACAAAATACTTTGATAACCATTCCACAGCTGGAAAGTTACCCATTTTATACCACACCCACACCCTTAACGTTACAGTGTTACCAGTACTATCTGACAAATTGATTGTATTAAACTCCGGACAATTTGGAGGCTCTCAGGATTATTTTTTAAAATCTGATTAATCACATTTAGGAATTTGGAATCAATATAAATTAATCATGTGTAATTTATTTATAGGGTCATGGGTGGGACTAAGAATAGGCGGATCGGTGCGGCGTCTTCAGTAATGCGGACGCTGTATCGATCCGTTGTGGTGAAGAAGGAGCTGAGCCAGAAGGCAAAGCTCTCAATTTACCGGTCGATCTACGTTTCCATCCATGAGCTTTGGGTTATGACCGAAAGGACAAGATCACGGGTACAAGCGGCCCAAATGAGTTTCCTCCTCCGGGTGGCGAGGCTCTCCCTTAGAGATAGGGTGAGAAGCTCTGTCATCCGGGAGGAGCTCAAAGTAAAGCCGCTGCTCCTCCACATTGAGAGGAGCCAGATGAGGTGGTTCGGGCACCTGCTCAGGATGCCACCCAAACGCCTCCCTAGGGAGGTGTTTAGGGCAAGTCCGACCGGTAGGAGGCCACGGGGAAGACCCAGGACAAGCCGTTGGCTGGCCTGGGAACGCCTCGGGATCCCCCGGGAGGAGCTGGACGAAGTGGCTGGGGAGAGGGAAGTCTGGGCTTCTCTGCTTAGGCTGCTGCCCCCGCAACTTGACCTCGGATAAGTGGAATAAAGTGGATGGATGAATGGATGGGTGGGACTAATTGTCCCTGTATATGCCCGACACTTCGACAAGCCAAGCAACACGACAACCAACAAAAACAAAGCCAGCCCCGACAACCACCACGCATTGCCACAAACCACAACAGTGGCCAACCCGTCGCACCGGACCCAGCAGCCACGGCCGCCTGCACCACAAACGGCAGCAAAAACAACGGTTGCGAAACCCCCAACAACCAGGACCACCTGATCAAATCAAAACGATTGGATCGACAACCACACAACGACAAGACCATGGAGGCCAGCCAGCACCAGTCCGCCAGTCAACCCAGACACCTACAAGCAAACAAGAGATGTGAACACCACCCCCCAACAAGAAACTCCACTCCGCCTAAACAACGGCGCGGCAGTACCCACACCAAACAGGGAGCCTGCGCTGCCCCCGCACCAAGCCACAAACCCCATAACGCGAAGATGGACACGGACCCCGCCCAACAAGCAAAACAACTGACCACCCATCCACATCCATTAAAGAAAGTAAATAAAAACACCCTAAATACGTCAAAAAGATGACAAACACATGCAAACAAACAAAAACAGCGTAGCCCCCATGAAGCCAGAACAACACCCTCCGCCAAGAAAGCATACCATGCGGCCACTCAACGCAGTCATACATAAACCAGACCAGCTAAAAGAGTCTAACCTGTGCACGGTCATCCCGAGTACACCACAACATCGGTGACAACCGCGGCCATCCCGGACACAACAACTCCATCCAGCCAATCCACTCACTGCCTACCTGAGGGTGCCCCACAACCTCCCCGACAGACCTAGAACCCACTGCCCCCGGCCCTGATCTCAACCAGGCGCAAGACTCTGCCCGCCCCCTCAGTGAGGTCCCTGCAATCATTTATCAACATTCATCACTGTTTTGCGAGCACTAATTAGGCATTTTACTTAGAGAAGGACAAGGGACAAACTGTAGAAAAATGGATTATTACTCGACTTGTTCATTTACAGTTAATATCTGCTTACTTCCTGTTTGAACATGTTCTATCTACACTTCTGTTCAAATGTAATAATCACTTATTCTTCTCTTCTTTGATACTTGACATTAGTTTTGGATGATACCACACATTTAGGTATGGATCTGATACCAAGTAGTTGCAGGATCATACAATAAAATATAATACCTAATAAAGCAATAATAATATGGTTGAAAAATACTGATGTAAAGGGTAGGTGTCGCCCTGTTTTCTGTTTGAACATGTTCTATCTACACTTCTGTCAAAATGTAATAATCACTTATTCTTCTCTTCTTTGATACTTGACATTAGATTTGGATGATACCACACATTTAGGTATGGATCTGATACCATTTAGTTACAGGATCATACATTGGGCATATTCAAAGTCCTCATGTGTCCAGGGACATATTTACTGGTACGATGTCTGTGTAGACCCACACATGGCATTTGTTTACATTCAGGAGGGCTAGCTTGCTGTTAGCATTTAGCTATTGAATCCTCTTACGGTGTGTAGTGAAACATGTTTAGCTATTCCTCATCCTGCAGGGATAATGATACTTACTTTATTTGTCGCCATGGAAGCGAGGATTAGTGATTTAGAAGTAGCTAAAACTACTACCATCTGCGGATGGACGTTAGCTGCTTGCTAGCTAACGGCTAACAAGAGCAAGCGCTAAGCACCTCTTCCGTGTTTATAGCTTCTACTTTTTGAGCCGAAATGCGTCCGTTCTTTCTTTTCCATCTCCACACTGTTTCTGCTTCCTGACTTGCACTTACAGATGTAGCGACCAACTGTAGTTACTGACAGTGGTTTTCTGAAGTGTTCCTGAGCCCGTGTGGTGATATCCTTTACACACCGATGTGGCTTTTTGATGCAGTGCCGCCTGAGGGATCCAAAGCGTTTAATGTTGGTTTTCGGCCTTGCCGCTTACCTGCAGTGATTTCTCCACATTCTCTGAACCCTTTGATGACATTACGGAACGTAGATGGTGAAATCCCTAAATTCCTTGTTGAGAAATGTTGTTGTTAAACAATTTGCTCAGGCATTTGTTGACAAAGTGGTGACCCTCGCCCCGTCCTTGTTTCATGGAAGCTGCTTTTATAGCCAATCATGGCACCCACCTGTTCCCAATTAGCCCGTTCACCTGTGGGATGTTCCAAATAAGTCTTTGACGAGCATTCCTCAACTTTCTCACTCTTTTTTGCCACTCGTGCCAGCTTTTTTGGAACATGTTTACATTTACACTCATTCACACAAAAGGGTTGTTTCTATTTTTAGGAAGTACGATATTGCATTTCATTTTTATGCCGATGATTGCCAGATTTATTTTCCCATGGCACAAAATAACACGGTTCAACGCCTTATTGACTGCCTGCACGACATCAAAGTCTGGCTTTCAGCTAACTTCCTGAGCCTAAATGAAGACAAAACAGAAGTTATGTTGTTCGGTCCAAGTCGCTCCCCCTCCCCCAACGTTGACCTCGGCACTCTGACCCCGTATCTCAGCGACTGTGTCACAAACCTGGGGGTAAAGTTCCACTCAGATTTTAAATTCGAAAAACAAATCAGCAGCGTCGTACAAAAAAGCTTTTATCAATTACGCCAAATAGCGAAAGTGAAACCGCTTCTATCAGGACATGATCGTGCAGAACTCTGCTGCTCGTCTGCCAACACAGACCCGCAGACGTGAGCACATCACCCCTATATTAGCGTCCTTTCACTGGCTCCCTGTGCGTTACAGAATCAATTTTAAACTCCTTGTATTTGTTTTTAAATGTCTAAACAACCTCGCGCCAGCATATCTCTCCGACCTCCTTCAGCCTTACTGCCCCACCCGATCCCTAAGATCAGCCGATCAGCTGCTACTGACGGTCCCGGACACAAGGCTGAAGCTTAGAGGTGACAGAGCTTTCGCCGCTGCTGCTCCCAAGCTCTGGAACGACCTACCTCTTAGTGTTAGACAAGCCTCCTCTCTTCCTGTTTTTAAATCTCTCTTAAAAACATACTTTTATTCCATGGCTTTTAACACTGAGTGATACCCATCCTGCAATGGCAATTTATGTTTTTATGTTTTTATATTTTATTTATTTATTTTTTATCATGTTCTGTTTGTGTTGTGTTGTGTTTGCTCGGTTCTCGTATTATTTTTAACCTGCCCATTGTACAGCACTTTGGCTACCCCTGTAGTACATTTTAAATGTGCTTTATAAATAAAGTTGATTTGATTTGATTTGATTCTTTCTGTTATTAATATTCTGCTTCCTACATTATATATCAATATATATCAATACAGTCTGCAAGGGATACAGTCCGTAAGCACACATGATTGTGCGTGCTGCTGCTCCACTAATAGTACTAACCTTTAACACTTCATTTTACTCATTTTCATTAATTACTAGTTTCTATGTAACTGTTTTTATATTGTTTTACTTTCTTTTTTATTCAAGAAAATGTTTTTAATTTATTTATCTTATTTTATATGATTCATTTTTTTTAAAAAGTACCTTATCTTCACCATACCTGGTTGTCCAAATTAGGCATAATAATGTGTTAATTCCACGACTGCATATATCGGTTGATATCGGTATCGGTTGATATCGGTATCGGTAATTAAAGAGTTGGACAATATCGGCATATCGGATATCGGCAAAAAGCCATTATCGGACATCTGAAAGTTGGACTGATAGCTTGTTTACTTTCCTTAACATTTGGAAATCAATCAGAAACATGGGGGATAAAACACGCCAAACATTGGGAAGTGCGGAGAGACAGTGTTTGCCATCTTACCCATCATGCTTTGTGGTGGATTTAGACGGGTGTCATTTTGAATTGTGCTTGGTGCATGGACATGTGTTACATTGTCCACATAGTTCAGTGGGTAGGTGAGATTGTGCACCACATTTATGTTTTGAATAAATATTTGCACCTTGCGCGAGAACGTTTGTTCGATTTCTACAATTAAAGGCCTACTGAAATGATTTTTTTTTTATTTAAACGGGAATAGCAGATCCATTCTATGTGTCATACTTGATCATTTGGCGATATTGACATATTTTTGCTGAAAGGATTTAGTAGAGAAAATCGACGATAAAGTTGGCAACTTTTGCTCGCTGATTAAAAAAAAGCCTTGCCTGTAGCGGAAGTAGCGTGACGTCACAGGAGCTAGTATTCCTCACAATTCCCCGTTTACAATGGAGCGAGAGAGATTCGGACCGAAAAAGTGACGATTACCCCATTAATTTGAGCCAGGATGAAAGATTCGTGGATGAGGAACGTTACAGTGAAGGACTTGAGAGGCAGTGATGGACGTATCTTTTTTCGCTCTGACCGTAACTTAGGTACAAGCTGGCTCATTGGATTCCACACTCTCTCCTTTTTCTATTGTGGATCACGGATTTGTATTTGAAACCACCTGGGATACTATATCCTCTTGAAAATGAGAGTCCAGAACGCCAAATGGACATTCACAGTGACTTTTATCTCCACGACAATACATCGGCGAAATGCTTTAGCTACGAGCTAACGTGATAGCATCGTGCTTTAACTGCATGTAGAAACAAAAGAAATAAACCCCTGACTGGAAGTATAGATAGAAAATCAACAATACTATTAAACCATGGACATGTAAATACACGGTTAATGCTTTCCAGGCTGGCGAAGGTTAACAATGCTGTGCTAACGACGCCATTGAAGCTAACTTAGCAACCGGACCGCACAGAGCTATGCTAAAAACATTAGCTCTCCACCTACGCCGGCCAGCCCTCATTTGCTCATCAACACCCGTGCTCACCTGCGTTCCAGCGATCGGCAGAAGGACGAAGGACTTCACCCGATGCGTTTGGCGGCCCGGAGACGTAGGAAGTCAAGGTGAGGTCGGCGGCTAGCGCGGCTAGCGCTCCAACAAAGTCCTCCTGGTTGTGTTGCTGTAGTCCGCTGCTAATACACCGATCCCACTTACAACTGTCTTCTTTGCAGCCTTCATTGTTCATTAAACAAATTGCAAAAGATGTCCAGAATACTGTGGAATTATGAAATGAAAACAGAGCTTTTTGTATAGGATTCTACGGGGTACCATAACTTCCGTTACTCTGACTTCGTCACGCGCATACGTCATCATACCGCGACGTTTCAGCCGGATATTTCCCGGGAAATTTTAAATGTCACTTTATAAGTTAACCCGGCCGTATTGGCATGTGTTGCAATGTTAAGATTTCATCATTGATATATAAACTATCAGACTGCGTGGTCGCTAGTAGTGGCTTTCAGTAGACCTTTAAGTTGCTGCCATTCTCCCATGTTCATAATAGAAGTCAATGTCATAGACGAGCAATGCTCACATCCGCCATCAGAGGGGGATGTGACTGTACTGTGTTGTCTTTTTAGGCCGCAGTTTGCACAACCCTGGTTAAAAAAATGTCATTTTACCCTAATCGCTTGCAAACCCGACCCCGCCCACATGCGGTGCAGCCCTTTAGTAGACAAGTGCTGCTGACAGCGACTTAATAATCCCAAAGACATGGTGGTGCTCTTGTTCCTCAGCTTTGCTGCCTGCACTGCTCTGCTCTCAGGTAACAACGGAGCTCACACTTTGTGCTGGAATTAGCCATTTTTTTGTCATATTTTCGTCTTTTCATCAGGAGAGAAAGTCCTGCAGACTCCCGGTGACATCATCGAGAAGACGGGAGAGACGGCCACCATCCAATGTAGTCATAACGTGACGAGCTACGACGTGATCCTCTGGTACAAGAACGTGGACGTGCAGATGCAGCTCCTGGGGTACCTGTACAACAGACAAGCCTTCCCAGAGAAGGGTGTGGACGTGGAGATAAAAGGGAGCGCCTCAGTGAATGAACAGTGCCAACTGATCGTCCCAAAGCTCAACCTGAACAGCAGTGCATTTTATTACTGTGCAGCTAGCTACCACGCTGCAGCATTAAGCTGCCCTATCAAGTCATAAACCTGATAACACCCCCACAACCTCACACCTGGATCCAACCATCCCCAGCACTCGTATTAGAACGGAGGTTAGTCTGGTGGTTGTACCCACAGATGTGGCAGCTTGGTGGTGGCAGAGACAGTCAGTGTGAACAACACCAAGCCAAGTGCATATTGACTTCTTGCAGTCAATAAAAACAATAGAAACAGTTTCTGGATCCTTTAAAATGGCCGGAAATTTCCCCAAAGTGATCAGCTCAGGTAGTCTCAGGCTTTGTCTACACTAAGCCGGATAAGCCCTTAAACTAATAATTATTTAGCCTAAACCCCGTTTCAGCCACACTAAACCAGCGTTTAAGGTTCCCCTCCTCGGACACATTTTTACACGGGTAAGTGCGCCGTATATTTCTTGAATCTCCGGCTCTTAGCTTTGTATGGACTCATTGATCCTTTACAAACTGAGTTCGGAGAGGAAGTGACGCCAGAAAGAATGCGCCATGCCCGTGTTTCTCCTTCTTCTACATGTACAGACGCTTGTGAAAATCACACATGAATACCTTAAGAGAAAGCCATTGCAGCTATTTAGGATACAACACTTCTCAGACGGCAAGAGAACTTTCCAATGTCCGGGTCAGCTGTGATTCTACTTAGCAATAAACTTTGTCCATTTGTCGAAGGAGAGACAACAAGAATGCGGGCTCCCGTGGATGTGATCAACAAGGTAGCGTGTGCTTTGTATTACCTGGTTGTCGAGGGAAGACTACGGAAAACGGTGAATACATTTGGACTGGCAAAGCAGACTGTATCAGTTATTGCCCGCCATGTATGTCACGGACTCAACGTGTAGGTCCAGAGTGTATAAAGTCAACAAAAAGGAATGGCCAATGAAGGTGAAGGCAAAAGAGTGAGGAGTGTCCTGAGCAGATATCTAGATCCCTAGTTTGATTGATGTCAAATGTTCTTTATCACATAGTTTAGGTGTGTAATAAAGGTGTGATTGATGTATGATGTCTCAGGTGGGATTGACTACAATAGTCACACTGGATTCCACTTCATTGAAATAGCACAACACTGGATATTGTTCAGATAAGTTACATTTAACAACTTGCACACAAAGCTACACCGGAGGTGACTATGACCTGCGCATTTTCCGCACATGCGTACTAAGTCGCGTTGCGCCGGCGGACGGAGGGAGGGAGGGGGTCTTAAACGGTGACATTGTTGTGTGTGGACACGGATAAGGTAAGGTGGGATTTACCCTAGATAACCTTATCCGGTTTAGTGTAAACGGGGCCTCAGATCCTTTTCCGAGTTATTCCATGACCGTGGAGCAGCGTATCTGAAAGCTTTTTCCCCCAAGATTTGTGTTGGCTCGAGGAACAAACATGCCAAGGATGTCCTGTGACTGCAAACTGTAGCGACTGGAGTCTCTACACATAAAGGAACACAAATAAGGGGGAACCAGACCAAGGAGGGATTTATATATAACACACAACCATCGAGAAAGTCTGCGTACTATTAAATGTGGACAGTTGCCTTTGCATATAAAGTGCAATGATGGACAAGGTTGTCACAACCAGTAATAAAACGTTAGGGCCAGTGATATACAAGATCCAGTTTTTCAAATAAGCAAGTCTCCATAATCTAGCAGAGGCCCGAAAGTGGTCAGAATCAAGTGTTTCCTAACTTTTAGGGAAAAACAGGACTTGTTTCTAAAGAAAAATCCCAATTTAGTTTTAACATTAGCCACGGGTTTTTCTATGTGTAATTTAAAATACAATTTCTCGTCTATGACAATCCCAGAGTACTTATAAGTCGTGACCATTTCAAGTTCCACCTTATGAGCAGTTGATATTTTTGGAGAGTTAAATGCCATGAAATAACACCACCTTAGATATTTTTTGCATTTAGCTCTAGTCCCAGCTGAACAACATCAAAAGCTGACTGCAGGAGCTCAAAGGTTCGCACAACAGCGACTAGATGTATGGAGGACCCAGATGACTAGAAAGGAGGATGGAGGGCTCGTGTGAGGACGACCCAGAGATGTTCCTGTGCACAAGGACCCTGAAATAAATGATCCGATTATGACATGCGGTTTCATGCATCACATCTTAGATCGGAATACTTTTCTTTAACATGCGCAACACATGTTGCTGCAAACAAACATGGCTCTGTGCATTCCTGCTTGTTCGACGTTGTCACGTTATTTATTTACCAATTGTTCCTTCTGTTCACTACTTTTGTTTTACCTCTCTTTTTGAATGGAGCTGTTCTGCCCTCCATGTTGTGGTATATACTGGTTGCTGCGCGTCTTCAAGTTACGACAATCTGCGTACGTGCCCTGAGGCTAGCAGTTAGCACTGGTAGTAGCTGCAAGGTCGTGAATAGAACAGCTCGTTAATACGACAACCGAATCCCTTCTTTGATTGTTACATCGACACATGACACTGCAGACCGTACTCTTGTTTTGCTCGTCTCGTTTTAGCGCAACAAACTCAACATTACTTATGTTGGATGGGAGGAGACAGCAGCAAGACAATCGCTTCATTCCGAGATCGCTAAATTTAGTACCCCCTTCACGACCAAAGTATAGCGGATGTCAAAGACATGCGCGGTAAGGATCATTTCGACCTGAACTTCGGAATAAGTGTTTTCATCCGCTCCGATCTAAACCACCCGTCTAGATCGTGATCCGAACATGTGCGATCGGGTCAAATATTACAAATGGCGTGTTTATATTAAGCATTTTTATTCCTGTTAGGCTTTTAATCCAATTAATTGTGTCGGTGTGCACATAGCTAGTGTTCCACTAATCAGCGTTTTTCAGCCTACAAACGTTCATGCAACTCAAAAGTTTTTAGCGGTCTTCGTTCTCTCCTTTGTCAAGTAGCTTGTAATGGAAATACATCCGAAATAAATAAGTGTCCCGGAATACTCTAATGGTTTAGAACCACCTCAACTGTGTTCAATCAATCAGGGTTCGATAGCATAACCCATTCCTTAAAGGTTCTTGGGGAATTTTCCAAAGTCTCTGGTGGTGACTCGGAAACTAATTGGTTTCTGGTGGAACTCTATTTACACGGATAGTTTTCAGTGGAAACGTAGGGCGTATTTTATTTAGTTCCTGTGAAAGTTCCCGCGGTGGAAATGGACCTGATGTGACTGTGAGACACAGTCTTGAAGACAGGACTGATTAAGGATCGAGAGCAAACATCGCCCCTTTTCTTTGATGCTGACGGAAAGGTGGCAAAGAGTGACTTCCTGTGTGACTTCCTGCCTCTCCTTCAGAATCAATACAAAGTCACGAAGAGCTTCTTTGGGTGGTCACATTCAACATGAAGCCTCAGTCTTCAGCTCTCATCGTCTTCATTACCCATGTCCTCTGTACGGCAGGTAAGGCTGGTGTACTGATAAATCCTGATCGTTGAGCAACGATGCTGGACACTGAGGCGGAATGTTTTTTTAAGGCTTCTCTGAGACTTAATTTCTTCTCAGGGGTCAAGCTGAGCCAACACACAAAGGTTTCCCAGACACCTCACACAGTGTTCGGGAGAGAGAACGACCAAGTCACGCTGAGCTTCAGCCATGCGATCCAGAACTACGACACCATCCTGTGGTACCAACGCTCCACCGAGACTACCAACCTGAAGTTGATCGCCTCTGTGAACTACAAAGCAGCCTCGGTGGAGGTGCCTCTCGGAGGCCACTTCAACGTGAGCGGCGATGGTGAGAAGATAGCTCACCTTCACATCCTCAAACTGAGACACCGTGTTGACAGCGGCCAGTATTTTGGTGCGACAAGTACCCACAGTCGGAAAGAGAACTACTCTACCGCACAAAAACCCCCAGAAGTTAAGAGGACACCAAAAGAAGATCAAGCTGCTTTATTTGCTTTTTTTCTCATCGCACCCAAAAAGTGTAACAAAACTTGTTTCCAGTCAACCCGTCCAAGAAACAGAAACACAAATATGACAAGATTGGACAGGACCGGAAGGCTGAAGACCCTGTAAAAGATAGGAAAAACAAGAGAAGGGAGAAATAAAAGCCAATCCCAAACTATGCTCCTGTAGGAGGCGCAGTGTGGGACTAGGAAAAAAACCTCAGCAAACATAAGCACATATAAAAATGACATACAAACTTGAGACTCGCTGCCATGACATGGTATGGGGGGTGGGCTGTGCCTCCGCCTTCTTTGAGTGTCAGAGAGAAGAATGGTCAAACAAAAGTGAAAAACTTAAAATTAAAATACTTTTAGGAAGACAACATTCCATCCAACAGCTATGCGACTTCCAGTGTGGAGTTCTTGTTCAGCGTCTGGATGGACGAGCTTCACGAAGCCCTGGCTGAATGAGCACTTAGGATTTCCCTGGACGGATTCTCGCTCATCCGCGCGTGTCGGACATTGGCCAAGAGCTATTGGGCAGCCTAGGACGGCGTAGCTTTGTTGGGTGGATGGTGGAGCACTGCAGAGGTGTAGAAATTGTGTTTTTGTTTTGTTTTGTTGTTGGTCTATGCATGGTACAATCGTATGTACACTATATGTATTATTCATTGCTAATTTTTGTATTTCCTTGTCTTACTTTTGTGACCGTATGTAGAAATGGCGCCGCTGAAGTGGCAGCTGTTTGCATCAGCTCTATGCTTTATGTCCTAGGTGTTCTTTGGTGTTTCCCTCTTGTTTTCATGTGGTTTTTACATAACTTTTTGTGGACTTTTTGTATCTGCACTGCAACTGGATCGTTTGCCCATTGTGGGATGAATAAAGCCCTCAAATGCAACACTCCTACATAAAGTGGAAATGAATGATTGGACCGTTTCTGGCCTATCAATCATTTCCAATTATTATTTTTATTTATTTTTTCTCATCCGCCCAGGACAGGATCAGCTGCTTATCCAGCGAGTCCGTTCAAGTCGCACAACACTTGGACGGACATCCTCGGCTCCTGAACCGAGGATGTCGTTGTGGCTTGTGCAGCCCTTTGAGACACTCGTGATTTAGGGTTATATAAGTAAACATTGATTGATTGATTGATTGTCCTCCACATTCTTGCTTATCTGCATCCCATGCTGGCCTACCTCTGGACATTATAAAGTTGGGATCCGGGGTGGACCACTCCTCTAAGCCAGTGTTTTTCAACCACTGTGCCTTGGCACACTGGTGTACCGTGAGATATTATTGTCAGAAAATGTTTATGTAAATTATCGAAAAACTTTCTGTTCTTAGTTCCCAATGACCAGACAAGAGGCTGTCTTTGTTGCACCAAGCAAAGGCTTGGAAAATTCCATTGTGTACGATGGGAGGAGACGGGAGGGGGTTATCTCTTGTCATCGAAGACCTGCTCAAGCTGAATCCAGGACCAGCCCAAGCCCGAGGCATCTTTTTCTTTTGTGTTAATGTGACCGAAAACAATGACCGTTTACATACTCCCCGTTCCTTTAGAAACAGATGTTGTTAAGTAAACAGGGAAAGTCCAAGTAAAAAGAGGTGGCGTACAATCTTTCGCCAGAGCGTGCTAAGGCACTGTAAGAGGTTACAGGTCGACGGCGTCTCTCCAAATTTAATTCTGTCTCTGTTTGATTCTTTGCTTCTTGTCTTGTTTAATAGATAGAATAGAATAGAATAGAATAGAATAGAAAGTACTTTATTGATCCCTGGGGGAAATTCAGCACCACAGTTCGCTCACAATAGACAATAATAATAATAAATAATATAACATATATAATATATTATATATATAATATATAATATATAAATAATATAAATATATTCTACATATACTCTACATTTAAGTGTCATCAGTGTTTGAACCTGACAATTATTTATTTATTTTTTATTTTTTTATTATTATTATTTATGTACCGTGGGAAATGATGCAATTCCACCTAATTGGTCAAACAAATATTGTTTGCAAACTAATAAAACGTTTGAAAGGTTTGAAACCGCAGCCTATCGGCATACTTTGGTCAAATGTCCCCTCTTTAGTTTTGGGCGTACATTAGGCTGCTAAGTATGCTCTACTTATTTTCACCAGAGTTGGTTGTAGTTGGTTTTAGTCCTTGTTTTCTGATAGTACTGACAATAACCATATGATTGTTGTGATATTGTACGCAGGCATGACATATATATCTTCCTGAAAATGGCCTCATTCTGTGTTAAATGTGTTGGTTGGAGCAGTGTTTTTCAAGCAGTGTGCCGTGACATATTGTCTGGTGTGCCATGCGGAATGATGCCATTTCACCTAATTGTTTGGAAAAATGTTTTTTGTAAACCAATAATTATAATCCGCAAGCAATGTGCCGCGGTAGAGTGTCGATGCTGCCTCGAGATCAGCAGAGTAACCATGTAATACTCCTCCATATCAGTAGGGGGCAGCAGGTAGATATCATATCCATGGCTATCCCGACCCTGGACAGCCACGGATGAAGTGCTGGCTGTCCAGGGTCGGGACCCAGGGTGGACCACTCGTCTGTGCATCGGTTGGGGACGTCTCTGCGCTGCTGACCTGTCTCCAGTCAGGATGGTCTCCAGCTGGCCCCACTATGGACTGGACTCTCACTATTATGTTAGATCCACTATGGACTGGACTCTCACTATTATGTTAGATCCACTATGGACTGGACTCTCACACTATTATGTTAGATCCACTATGGACTGCACTCTCACACTATTATGTTAGATCCACTATGGACTGGACTCACACTATTATGTTAGATCCACTATGGACTGCACTCACACACTATTATGTTAGATCCACTATGGACTGGACTCTCACTATTATGTTAGATCCACTAAGGACTGGACTCTCACTATTATGTTAGATCCACTAAGGACTGGACTCTCACTATTATGTTAGATCCACTATGGACTGGACTCTCACACTATTATGTTAGATCCACTATGGACTGGACTCTCACTATTATGTTAGATCCACTATGGACTGGACTCTCACTATTATGTTAGATCCACTATGGACTGGACTCTCACACTATTATGTTAGATCCACTATGGACTGCACTCTCACACTATTATGTTAGATCCACTAAGGACTGGACTCTCACTATTATGTTAGATCCACTAAGGACTGGACTCTCACTATTATATTAGATCCACTATGGACTGGACTCTCACTATTATGTTAGATCCACTATGGACTGGACTCTCACTGTTAGGTTAGATCCACTATGGACTGGACTCTCACTATTATGTTAGATCCACTATGGACTGGACTCTCACTATTATGTTAGATCCACTATGGACTGGACTCTCACTATTATGTTAGATCCACTATGGACTGGACTCTCACTATTATGTTAGATCCACTATGGACTGGACTCTCACACTATTATGTTAGATCCACTATGGACTGGACTCACACTATTATGTTAGATCCACTATGGACTGGACTCTCACTATTATGTTAGATCCACTATGGACTGGACTCTCACACTATTATGTTAGATCCACTATGGACTGCACTCTCACACTATTATGTTAGATCCACTATGGACTGGACTCACACTATTATGTTAGATCCACTATGGACTGCACTCACACACTATTATGTTAACACTATTATGTTAGATCCACTAAGGACTGGACTCTCACTATTATGTTAGATCCACTATGGACTGGACTCTCACTGTTAGGTTAGATCCACTATGGACTGGACTCTCACTATTATGTTAGATCCACTATGGACTGGACTCTCACTATTATGTTAGATCCACTATGGACTGGACTCTCACTATTATGTTAGATCCACTATGGACTGGACTCTCACTGTTAGGTTAGATCCACTATGGACTGGACTCTCACTATTATGTTAGATCCACTATGGACTGTACTCCCACACTATTATGTTAGATCCACTATGGACTGTACTCTCACACTATTATGTTAGATCCGCTATGGACTGGACTCTCACACTATTATGTTAGATCCACTATGGACTGGACTCTCACACTATTATGTTAGATCCACTAAAGACTGGACTCTCACTATTATGTTAGATCCACTATGGACTGGACTCTCACTGTTAGGTTAGATCCACTATGGACTGGACTCTCACTATTATGTTAGATCCACTATGGACTGGACTCTCACTATTATGTTAGATCCACTATGGACTGGACTCTCACTATTATGTTAGATCCACTATGGACTGGACTCTCACTGTTAGGTTAGATCCACTATGGACTGGACTCTCACACTATTATGTTAGATCCACTATGGACTGGACTCTCACTATTATGTTAGATCCACTAATGACTGGACTCTCACTATTATGTTAGATCCACTATGGACTGGACTCTCACTATTATGTTGGATCCACTATGGACTGGACTCTCACTATTATGTTAGATCCACTATGGACTGGACTCTCACACTATTATGTTAGATCCACTATGGACTGGACTCTCACACTATTATGTTAGATCCACTATGGACTGGACTCTCACTATTATGTTAGATCCACTATGGACTGGACTCTCACTATTATGTTAGATCCACTATGGACTGGACTCTCACACTATTATGTTAGATCCACTATGGACTGGACTCTCACACTATTTTGTTAGATCCACTATGGACTGGACTCTCACTATTATGTTAGATCCACTATGGAATGGACTCTCACTATTATGTTAGATCCACTATGGACTGGACTCTCACTATCATGTTAGATCCACTATGGACTGGACTCTCACTATCATGTTAGATCCACTATGGACTGTACTCTCACACTATTATGTTAGATCCACTATGGACTCAACCCAATGGGATATGTGAAAGGATGCAGATATGTTTAAGAGTTATTTCTTTGTACATAGCCATGTTTAGAGTAGCTAGTACTTTTCCTTTGTTTATTCTACCAGTCTTTGTCTTCAGATTGTCTGTTTTATGTCTCAACCTTGGAATGTGAAGACCTCCCCCATTGGTTTCTTATCAGTGTTGCGAGGGGGAGATAGGGGTTGTCTCTGTGTGAAAAGAAGTTGGTTTTTCCCTTGGAATGCCAGATCACCTAGAGCAGCCGATATGAATGTAATGATTAAGTTGATCTCCTAAAGCTTTGGTATAAACTTGAAAATATTCTAATTCTGTCTTGATAGTCCTTCTTACTCAGCATATATGTCATCGAAAGAACTTGGGATTGACCAGTAACTTAGATTCCCTTGGAGGAAGAACTGGTCCGACGCAACAGATACAGTGACAAACCTCGGAGGGGACCGCAGATGTGAGATTGATAGCTTTATAAAAGAATCACATTCTTTAAACATTTTTAAAAAGTGTTTTAAGCAAAATTTATTGCGAAGTTTTGCTTAGTATATTTAGCACACCCCTCATGGCCGAGGAATTCACATTAGCCGCGTAATTGTGGTCTTGACCTCTGTATGTACGATGAGATTATCTTCAAGATGCAACCTTTGAATCCCATTGGAATAATAGGATATTGAGACTGATTTGGTGGATTTAAAGATTCCTTGGTAGGTTGGTAGGAAATTGTAAATGGGTATTTGGCGGGTGGGTTTTGAAATGAATTGTATTTTGTAAAATCCTGCAGAGAGCGCTCGAGTTCCCAGGCCTCTGGTAGAAGACCCGAGGTGTGTGCAGTACATAGTCTCATTATCTATCCATGTTCTACCGCTTGTCCCTTTTGGGATCGCGGGGGGGTGCTGGAGCCTATCTCAGCTGCATTCGGGCGGAAGGCGGGGTACACCCCGGACAAGTCGCCACCTCATCGCAGGGCTAGTCTCACTATATGTATTTCAATGTTACCGGAAATGTGAGCGGTCCATATGTTGTCCTATGTTGTGGTATGCCATGCTGGTATGTTATAATATGTTAGGTTATGCTCTGCTATCAATCAATCAATCAATCAATGTTTATTTATATAGCCCTAAATCACAAGTGTCTCAAAGGGCTGCACAAGCCACAACGACATCCTCGGTACAGAGCCCACATACGGGCAAGGAAAAACTCACCCCAGTGGGACGTCAGTGAATGACTATGAGAAACCTTGGAGAGGACCGCATATGTGGGTAACCCCCCCCCCCCCCCCCCCCCTCTAAGGGAGACTGAAAGCAATGAATGTCGAGTGGGTCTGACATAAGATTGTGAAAGTCCAGTCCACAGTGGATCCAACACATCAGCGAGAGTCCAGTCCATAGCGGGGCCAGCAGGAAACCATCCCGAGCGGAGACGGGTCAGCAGCGCAGAGATGTCCCCAACCGATGCACAGGCTAGTGGTCCACCCGGGGTCCCGACTCTGGACAGCCAGCACTTCATCCATGGCCACCGGACCTATGCAACTCCCCCTCGCAAGGGACAGGGGAGAAGAGGAGAGAAGAAAAGAAACGGCAGATCAACTGGTCTAAAAAGGGGGGTCTATTTAAAGGCTAGATTATACAAATGAGTTTTAAGATGGGACTTAAATGCTTCTACTGAGGTAGCATCTCTAACTTTTACCGGGAGGGCATTCCAGAGTACTGGAGCCCCAATAGAAAACGCTCTATAGCCCGCAGACTTTTTTTGGGCTCTGGGAATCACTAATAAGCCGGAGTTCTTTGAACGCAGATTTCTTGTCGGGACATATGGTACAATACAATCGGCGAGATAGGCTGGAGCTGAACCGTGTAATATTTTATACGTAAGTAGTAAAACCTTAAAGTCGCATCTTAAGTGCACAGGAAGCCAGTGCAGGTGAGCCAGTATAGGCGTAATATGATCAAACTATGCTATACCATGCGGCAGGACTGGGCAAACTAAGGCCCGGGGGCCAAATGCGGTCCGTTAAGTTTTTCAATCTGGCCCCCCGGACATTCCCAAATATAGTTTTTAGATGTTTAAGATGTAAAGTGTAGCTGCCATTACGATGTGCACTCATGTTTTATAATGACCCTAAGTCTTCAACTCTCTCTTCTCCCCTGTCACTTGCGAGGGGGAGTTGCATAGGTCCGGTGGCCATGGATGAAGTGCTGGCTGTCCAGAGCCGGGACCCCGGGTGGACCACTAGCCTGTGCATCGGTTGGGTACATCTCTGCGCTGCTGACCCGTCTCCGCTCGGGATGGTTTCCTGCTGGCCATCTATGGACTGGACTCTGATGTGTTGGATCCACTGTGGACTGGACTTTCACAATATTATGTCAAACCCACTCGACATCCATTGCTTTCAGTCTCCCCTAGAGGGGGGGGGGGGGTTACCCACATATGCGGTCCTCTCCAAGGTTTCTCATAGTCATTCACCGACGTCCCACTGGGGTGAGTTTTTCCTTGCCCGTATGTGGGCTCTGTACCGAGGATGTCGTTGTGGCTTGTACAGCCCTTTGAGACACTTGTGATTTAGGGCTATATAAATAAACATTGATTGATTGATTGATTGAACTATACTAAGTCTTTACATGTTTGGAATCTGTGCTTTTGCATGATATACTAGTTACTATGGTCATCTAATTAGTTACTATGGTCATCTATGAGCTCAGGCCCAGTGAAGCCGGCGGCGTTTCTGGGTGTTGTTGATAAACGGCTTTCACTTTGCAAAGTAGAGTTTTAACTTGCACTTACAGATGTAGCGACCAACTCTAGTTACTGACAGTGGTTTTCTGAAGTGTTCCTGAGTCCATGCGGTGATTTCCTTTACACACTGATGTGGTTTTTTGATGCCTGAGGGATCCAAGGTGTGTAATATCATGGCTTACGTGCAGTGATTTCTCCACCTTCTCTCAACCTTTTGATGATATTACGGAGCGTAGATGGTGAAATCCCTAAATTCCTTGTTGAGAAATGTTGTTGTTCAACAATTTGCTCAGGCATTTGTTGACAAAGTGGTGACCCTCGCCCCCTCCTTGTTTGTGAATGACTGGAAGCTGCTTTTATACCCAATCATGGCACCCACCTGTTCCCAATTAGCCCGTTCACCTGTGGGATGTTCCAAATAAGTCTTTGATGAGCATTCCCTCAACTCTTTCACTGTTTTTTGCCACTTGTGCCAGCTTTTTTGAAACATGTTGCGGGCATCAAATTCCAAATGAGCTAAAATTTGCAAAAAATATCAACGTTATCAACGTTAAGTATCTTGTCTTTGCAGTCTACTCAATTGAATATAAGTTGAAAAGGATTTGCTAATTCTTTTTTAGCATTTAGCATTTACACAACTTGACAACTTCACTGCTTTTGGTTTTTGTATACATAGATTTTTTCTCTCTAAATTTGGCCCCCGGAGTCAAAATCATTATCCAAGCCTGCCATGCGGTGTTATGTGTGTTTAGTAAAGGTGTATGCAAGACGTGGGTGGGTGGGTGGGTGGGTGGGTGGTAGGGGTGAAATGGTGTGCAGCATCCCCGCCTTTTCTTCCTGAGTTTCTTTTCTTAGCGCCACACAAATAGCAGCCTGAGAGTGGAGATGCAAGCAGAGATATGGAGCTCCATGGTGGGGGGTGAGCGCTCTGGTGGTGGGGGGGGAGTGAAAACCAGAAAAAACTAGTGCAGGTTTTTGAGTTGGGTGTTCACACCGTGGGTACAGGGGGCCACGGTGATACAAAGCAATTGAGGGGCCGTACAAAAACCTCCTCCCATTAGATCCATGCTGGGAGGTGACAGGAGATCTTCTTCACAGCACAAATGCAATTTGTCTTCACTCCCCTTGAGGAAGGAAGTCTTCACAAATCCTCGTCGTGCTCGTCAGGACACATTTTGCTTTTTTAAAGACTTTTTGGGAAGACCTCTTGGGAAAGGGGATGAAGGATGGAGAAGTGAATAGTCTGGACTGTGGAGTCCGGGTGACAGAATGATGAAGACCTTCTTACCTGGGACCACAGTGGACCAAAGGGAAGACAATCAGGGATTTGCTAGCACCACAAAGCTGTTTTCTGGCAAGGGAGGAGAAGTTTTGTCTAACTTGTTGACTCTGTGCCACTTATGAAGTCTACTTCGGCCAGGGTACCAAACTGACCATTCTTGGTGAGTAGGACTACAGTTTCTTTGGGGAGGCCAAATGGGGTCCACCAGGCTGGACAACAAAGACTAAAGCCAGGTTGACTTTTTGAGCAGGAACAAGGTTAACGTTTCTACCAGGTCAGACACCCGCCGTAGGAACTGTAGACCAGTCCAGAGTCCAGGTCAGACACCCGCCGTAGGAACTGTAGACCAGTCCAGAGTCCAGGTCAGACACCCGCCGTAGGAACTGTAGACCAGTCCAGAGTCTTACAAGCAAACACGTTTTTTTGATGAAACTAAAGTTGGGAGTAATGCATGGAGTGGTTCTGGGTTGTTTTGGGTACCAGACACCTGCAATGTGTCTTCTTCTCAAGTCTACTTTGGCGCAGGAACAAGGTCAACAGTTCTAGGTAAGACACCCGAATCAGTCAATTTAAGTCAACAAAAGAAATAGTTATTTGGAAAGAGTTCAAGATAGTGGGGTAGGAGGGTGACGTTGTTTGGTGCACGAGACAACTGCACTGTGGGTAGTTATGGCAATGAAGCTTTCTTTGGCGCAGGAACAAGACTAACGGTTCTAGGTAAGACACCAGAATTGGTCAATATGAAGACTTACAGCGTGTTAATGGAACATTACTTTTAATGGCGATAAAGTTGGAGAAAATGCCTAGCGTCATCCTGGGTTGGTAAGCACACAAAACAGTTGCACTGTGGCGACTAGGTTTTGGAATTTTCTTTGGCGCAGGAACCAGGCTAACAGTTCTAGGTAAGACACCAGAATAAGTCAATGTAAAGACTTTAAGTCAGAGCCTTAATGAAAAAAAAAGAATGTGATGGAGTTAAAAGTTGGAGGAAAAAAGAGCAACGTTCGTTTTCTGCACGAGAAAACCGCACTGTGACTACCTATTCTGAACCCTACTTTGGTGCGGGAACAAGACTAACGGTTCTAGGTAAGACACCAGAATAAGTCAATGTAAGGAATTTAAAAGAATCTGAGAAAACTGCTTCAAACAAAGATAAAGTTGGAGGGTTGGGAAAAATAGAGTAGCAGATTTTGGTGAACACTGTGACTGGTTATAGTTCTGAAGTTTTCTTTGGCGCAGGAACAAGACTAACAGTTCTAGGTAAGACACCAGAATAAGTCAATGTAAGGAATTGAAAAGATTCTGAGAAAACTGTTTCAAACGGAGATAAAGTTGGAGGATTGGGAAAAATAGAGGAGCAGATTTTGGTGAACACTGTGACTGGTTATAGTTCTGAAGTTTTCTTTGGCGCAGGAACAAGACTAACAGTTCTAGGTAAGACACCAGAATAAGTCGATGTAAGGAATTGAAAAGATTCTGAGAAAACTGTTTCAAACGGAGATAAAGTTGGAACATTGGGAAAAATAGAGGATCAGATTTTGGTGAACAGAACACTGTGACTGGATATAGATCTGAAGTTTTCTTTGGCCCGGGAACAAGACTAACAGTTCTAGGTAAGACACCAGAATAAGTTGACGTAAGGAATTGAAAAGATTCTGAGAAAACTGTTTCTAACGGACATAAAGTTGGAGAATTGGGAAAAATAGAGGAGCAGATTTTGGTGAACAGAACACTGTGACTGGTTATAGTTCTGAAGTTTTCTTTGGCGCAGGAACAAGACTAACAGTTCTAGGTAAGACACCACAATAAGTCAATGTAAGGAATTGAAAAGATTCTGAGAAAACTGTTTCAAACGGAGATAAAGTTGGAGGATTGGAAAAAATAGAGTAGCAGATTTTGGTGAACAGAACACTGTGACTGGTTATAGTTCTGAAGTTTTCTTTGGCGCAGGAACAAGACTAACAGTTCTAGGTAAGACACCAGAATAAGTCGATGTAAGGAATTGAAAAGATTCTGAGAAAATTGTTTCAAACGGACATAAAGTTGGAGGATTGGGAAAATATTTTGGTGAACAGGACACTGTGACTGGTTATAGTTCTGAAGTTTTCTTTGGCGCAGGAACAAGACTAACAGTTCTAGGTAAGACACCAGAATAAGTCGATGTAAGGAATTGAAAAGATTCTGAGAAAACTGTTTCAAACGGAGATAAAGTTGGAGGGTTGGGAAAAATAGAGGAGCAGATTTTGGTGAACAGAACACTGTGGCTGGTTATAGTTCTGAAGTTTTCTTTGGTGCAGGAACAAGACTAACAGTTCTAGGTAAGACACCACAATAAGTCAATGTAAGGAATTGAAAAGATTCTGAGAAAACTGTTTCAAACGGAGATAAAGTTGGAGGATTGGAAAAAATAGAGTAGCAGATTTTGGTGAACAGAACACTGTGACTGGTTATAGTTCTGAAGTTTTCTTTGGCGCAGGAACAAGACTAACAGTTCTAGGTAAGACACCAGAATAAGTCGATGTAAGGAATTGAAAAGATTCTGAGAAAATTGTTTCAAACGGACATAAAGTTGGAGGATTGGGAAAATATTTTGGTGAACAGGACACTGTGACTGGTTATAGTTCTGAAGTTTTCTTTGGCGCAGGAACAAGACTAACAGTTCTAGGTAAGACACCACAATAAGTCAATGTAAGGAATTGAAAAGATTCTGAGAAAACTGTTTCAAACGGAGATAAAGTTGGAGGATTGGAAAAAATAGAGTAGCAGATTTTGGTGAACAGAACACTGTGACTGGTTATAGTTCTGAAGTTTTCTTTGGCGCAGGAACAAGACTAACAGTTCTAGGTAAGACACCAGAATAAGTCGATGTAAGGAATTGAAAAGATTCTGAGAAAACTGTTTCAAACGGAGATAAAGTTGGAGGGTTGGGAAAAATAGAGGAGCAGATTTTGGTGAACAGAACACTGTGACTGGTTATAGTTCTGAAGTTTTCTTTGGCGCAGGAACAAGACTAACAGTTCTAGGTAAGACACCAGAATAAGTCGATGTAAGGAATTGAAAAGATTCTGAGAAAATTGTTTCAAACGGACATAAAGTTGGAGGATTGGGAAAATATTTTGGTGAACAGGACACTGTGACTGGTTATAGTTCTGAAGTTTTCTTTGGCGCAGGAACAAGACTAACAGTTCTAGGTGAGACACCAGAATAAGTCAATGTAAGGAATTGAAAAGATTCTGAGAAAACTGTTTCAAACGGAGATAAAGTTGGAGGATTGGAAAAAATAGAGTAGCAGATTTTGGTGAACAGAACACTGTGACTGGTTATAGTTCTGAAGTTTTCTTTGGCGCAGGAACAAGACTAACAGTTCTAGGTAAGACACCAGAATAAGTCGATGTAAGGAATTGAAAAGATTCTGAGAAAATTGTTTCAAACGGACATAAAGTTGGAGGATTGGGAAAATATTTTGGTGAACAGGACACTGTGACTGGTTATAGTTCTGAAGTTTTCTTTGGCGCAGGAACAAGACTAACAGTTCTAGGTAAGACACCACAATAAGTCAATGTAAGGAATTGAGAAGATTCTGAGAAAACTGTTTTCAAACGGAGATAAAGTTGGAGGATTGGAAAAAATAGAGTAGCAGATTTTGGTGAACAGAACACTGTGACTGGTTATAGTTCGGAAGTTTTCTTTGGCGCAAGAACAAGACTAACAGTTCTAGGTAAGACACCAGAATAAGTCGATGTAAGGAATTGAAAAGATTCTGAGAAAACTGTTTCAAACGGAGATAAAGTTGGAGGATTGGAAAAAATAGAGTAGCAGATTTTGGTGAACACTGTGACTGGTTATAGTTCTGAAGTTTTCTTTGGCGCAGGAACAAGACTAACAATTCTAGGTAAGACACCACAATAAGTCAATGTAAGGAATTGAGAAGATTCTGAGAAAACTGTTTTCAAACGGAGATAAAGTTGGAGGATTGGAAAAAATAGAGTAGCAGATTTTGGTGAACAGAAAACTGAGACTGGTTATAGTTCTGAAGTTTTCTTTGGCGCAAGAACAAGACTAACAGTTCTAGGTAAGACACCAGAATAAGTCGATGTAAGGAATTGAAAAGATTCTGAGAAAACTGTTTCAAACGGAGATAAAGTTGGAGGATTGGAAAAAATAGAGTAGCAGATTTTGGTGAACAGAACACTGTGACTGGTTATAGTTCTGAAGTTTTCTTTGGCGCAGGAACAAGACTAACAGTTCTAGGTAAGACACCACAATAAGTCAATGTAAGGAATTGAGAAGATTCTGAGAAAACTGTTTTCAAACGGAGATAAAGTTGGAGGATTGGAAAAAATAGAGTAGCAGATTTTGGTGAACAGAACACTGTGACTGGTTATAGTTCTGAAGTTTTCTTTGGCGCAGGAACAAGACTAACAGTTCTAGGTAAGACACCAGAATAAGTCGATGTAAGGAATTGAAAAGATTCTGAGAAAACTGTTTCAAACGGACATAAAGTTGGAGAATTGGGAAAAATAGAGTAGCAGATTTTGGTGAACAGAACACTGTGACTGGTTATAGTTCTGAAGTTTTCTTTGGCGCAGGAACAAGACTAACAGTTCTAGGTAGGACCACATTTAAACCTTTAGTAGTTGATATCAAAGTGTTTAGGGTACAAGACAACTGCACAGCAAGTTATTGTCCTCCCGTCCAGTCACTTCCAAGCAAAGTGGTTTGAAAGTAAAGTTGTGGTTGTTCAGGAAACAAAACAAGACATTAGTCGTCTTCTTAGCAAGAGCAGGGCTGAACTGCTGGTCTTAGTCCGGTCCACAAAGCAGTCCTGCCTCCTGGGCTCAGACAGAGCAGGTTGAGGAGGTTTGTGTCACAGCTGGAAGTCTCTGTGCTCCTACAACCCAGCTTTTTTTGCTGCAGGGACCAAAGTCAGCGTTTTAGGTAAGAAAATGTGCCACACAAAGTCGACTGGCGGCTCTTTTGCTTAAAGTGAGGCGGACTAGACTTTGTTGTGGGATTTTGCAGCTTTTATTTGCCAAAGTAACGCTCAGATGTGTGGAAGTTAGCTGGTGCTGGTAGAAACTTCTTCTTGAGCTTTTCACTTCCAAGCAGCAATGAAACTTTTGGTTGTCAGCCAATTCATTTCTCGTTGGGTATTTTTTTTTTTTTGGATCAGACGCTCTCATCTGTTGTCGGAGCTCTGCAGCTGCGAGGAAACTCGGCAGGCAGGACCGCGTCTTCTTGGGGGTTTCATGTCAACAGTCTCGGTGTTTGCTTCATGTGCGGTAAACCAGCACAAACTGTCACAAATTGTCCCTTTTTCAAGATGAAATGGTGAGAAACTTCACTTTGTCAGGAAGAGCGTTCAATGAAATATGTTGTTTGTTCTTTGTTGGGATACGCTGAAAAAAAACCAACAACAAGTTTGAAAAGTGTTATTATGTTTCATGAAGGAATCATCATAAGACTAAACCTAAACGGACTCTTGCACACATTTTATGATGAATGTATTTTATTGTATTTGTCATGATCCGTTGCCCAGATCATGTTTTATTTTACTTTGACTCCCTCTGTTCTGTTTTCAGCACCCCTGGGTTTGTGTTTCTTAGTAGCCATTACTGTTGTACTAGTACCAAAATTATTGCCATACTTTTCGACCACAAAAAATATCATTATTGCCTTTATTGTAAGACCAAATGTTAGCGTACACCAGGGGTCACCAACATTTTTGAAAGCAAGAGCTACTTCTTGGGTAGTGATTAATGCGAAGGGCTACCAGTTTGATACACACTTCAATACATTGCCAGAAATAGCCAATTTGCTCAATTTACCTTTAACTCTATGTTATTATTAATAATTAATGGTATTTACACTTAATTGAATGGTTTAAAAGAGGAGAAAACACGAAAAAAAATGACAATCACATTTTGAAACATAGCTTATCTTCAATTTCGACTCTTTAAAATTCAAAATTCAACCGAAAAAAAAGAAGAGAAAAACTAGCTAATTCGAATCTTTTTGAAAATATTAAAAAATAATAATTTATGGAACATCATTAGTAATTTTTCCTGATTAAGATTAATTTTAGAATTTTGATGACATGTTTTAAATAGGTTAACATCCAATCTGCACTTTGTTAGAATTTATAACAAATTGGATCAAGCTATATTTCTAACAAAGACAAATCATTATTTCTTCTAGATTTTCCAGAACAAAAATTTTAAAAGAAATTCAAAAGACTTTGAAATAAGATTTAAATTTGATTCTACAGATTTTCTAGATTTGCCAGAATCATTTTTTTGAATTTTAATCATAATAAGTTTGAAGAAATATTTCACAAATATTCTTCGTCGAAAAAACAGAAGCTAAAATGAAGAATTCAATTAAAATGTATTTATTATTCTTTACAATAAAAAAAAAAAATTACTTGAACATTGATTTAAATTGTCAGGAAAGAAGAGGAAGGAATTTAAAAGGTAAAAAGGTATATGTGTTTAAAAATCCTAAAATCATTTTTAAGGTTGTATTTTTTCTCTAAAATTGTCTTTCTGAAAGTTATAAGAAGCAAAGTAAAAAAAATAATGAATTTATTTAAACAAGTGAAGACCAAGTCTTTCAAATATTTTCTTGGATTTTCAAATTCTATTTGAGTTTTGTCTCTCTTAGAATTAAAAATGTCGGGCAAAGCGAGACCAGCTTGCTAGTAAATAAATACAATTTAAAAAATAGAGGCAGCTCACTGGTAAGTGCTGCTATTTGAGCTATTTTTAGAACAGGCCAGCGGGCTACTCATCTGGTCCTTACGGGCTACCTGGTGCCCGCGGGCACTGCGTTGGTGACCCCTGCTCTAAATCCTCACCGACAATTGAATTGTCTTCAAAAATACGTACGCCGCTTGACTCCAAAACAGCTCCGTTATTTGGACTCAACTAGTCTTTGATGGTTACGACAACTCGGTCTTTGGGTTCATCAAACACTAACTTGTCTTGGATTTGTAGAAAAACTTCATTGGCGACTGAATTGGGAAAACACGTTCAACGTGTTTGTTGAAAAAATCTAAAAGTGGACTTCAGTTCGTACAAAAAGACGTACGTTAGGTTCAATCCAGAGAAAATCATCTTCAATGTTTAGAAAAACATTCAACTTAAAGACTAAATCACAGACAATGTTTATAAAAACCATGAAAGTCCAAAATGGATTTCAGTTTTTACAAAAACAGGAACATTTGTTGGATTGGATCGGAGACAAATGACTTTCACTGCCTCGTCTGAACTGAAAAACCCATAAATCATGGACAATGTTTCCAGAAAGAATAGTTTTATGTTGCTTGAAAGTCCAAAATGAAGGTTTTTGTTTATGAAAGAGACCTAGGTGAGGACTAAAGAGTTCCTGGGGTTAGAAAATACTTTCTTGGGGTTTATTGAAGTCTGTCAATTGTCTTTGGTGTTGAGGAAAAGGTAAGTTTGTTGGAGAAGATGTTTGGTGAGAGAAAATGG
>NC_084753.1:44380880-44393380 GCF_033978785.1 Entelurus aequoreus | reverse complement strand
TTGTTGAAAAGGTCACAATTTCACAAGAAAAATATATCATTTTGGCAGTATTATAATAAAAATTGTCATTTTACTCAACGCAAGTTAAAATTTGACAAGAAAAACTGAACATTTGTGCAATATTGTGATAAAAGTTGGAATTTTACTCAATAACAGTCGCAATTTTACAAGAAGAGCTTAAAATTTTGGCGATTTTATGAAAAGAGTCGTAACTTTACTCGACTAAAGTCACAATTTTATAAGAGAACTTTTTTAATGTTGGCAATATTATAATAATAATCGGAATTTTGCTCGGCAAAATTATGACAAAAGTCATCATTTTACTCTACAAAATGTCACTGTTTTACAAGAACAACAGAAAAATGGGCAATATTGTGATAGAAGTCGGAATTTTCTATGACAAATGTCACCATTTTGCATTAAAAAGTAATAATTTTACCTAAAAAAGTAATAATTTTACGAGCAAATATTGCAATATTACAGAAACAGAAAGAATATGAGAAATTGTTGCCAATTTTATAAGAATGAAGTTGTGAGAAAAAGACTGCTTTTATTTTTTTATTTTTTTATTTTAAGTTTTTGTTTGTGATTAGTTTTTAATCTTCATTATTTACAGTATGTCTCTATATGCATTTTTTTTTTTTAATTATTATTAATTTTGGCCAAAAGGGGCGCATTTCAATTTCTTACACACACTTCTTATTTCATATGTTGACCAGAGGGGGAGCACTTAAAATGTTTTACACACACTTGTTATTTCATATGTTGACCAGAGGGGAGCACTTTTAAATGTGACACACACACACACACATATTCTTGTATTTGTTACCTTCTTGAAACCTCCGAAAAATATAAAAAAGCTTGTTGTGAAAAATGAGTTTGAATTGTAAAAGAAAAAGGTCACAATTTCACAAGAAAAACTTAAAATTTTGGCAGTATTATAGTAAAAGTTGTCATTTTACTCAACGCAAGTCAAAATTTTACAAGAAAAACTGAACATTTGTGCAATATTATGATAAAAGTTGGAATTTTACTCAACAACAGGCGCAATTTTACAAGAAAAGCTTAAAAATTTTAAAGTCGTAACTTTACTCGACAAGAGTCACGATTTTATAAGAGAACTTTTTAATTTTGGCAACATTACAATAATAATCGGAATTTTGCTTATAACAAAAGTCATAATTTTACTTAAAAAATGTCACTGTTTTACAAGAACAACAGAAAAATGGGCAATATTGTGATAAAAGTCAGAATTGTATATGACAAATGTCACCATTTTGCATTAAAAAGTAATAATTTTACCTAAAAAAGTAATAATTTTACGAGCAAATATTACAGAAACAGAAAGAATATGAGAAATTGTTCCCAATTTTATAAGAACAAAGTTGTGAGAAAAAGGTTGATTTTATTTTTTAATTTTTTTTTATTTTAAGTTTTTGTTTTTTTGTGATTAGTTTTTAATCTTCATTATTTACAAAAAATTTTTTTATTATTATTAATTTTGGCCAAAAGGGGCGCATTTCAATTTCTTACACACACTTGTTATTTTATATGTTGACCAGAGGGGGAGCACTTTTAAATGCGACACACATACACACACACACACACACACACACACACACACACACACACACACACACACACACACACACACACACACACACACACACACACACACACACACACACACATTCTTGTATTTGTTACCTTCTTGAAACCTCCGAAAAATATAAAAAAGCTTGTGGTGAAAAATGAGTTGGAATTTCACAAGAAAAAGGTCACAATTTCACAAGAAAAACTTAAAATTTTGGCCGTATTATAATAAAAGTTGTCATTTTACTCAACGCAAGTCAAAATTTTACAAGAAAAACTAATAATAATAATCGGAATTTTGCTTATGACCAAAGTCATAATTTTACTTAAAAAATGTCACTATTATACAAGAACAACAGAAAAATGGGCAATATTGTGATAGAAGTCGGAATTTTATATGACAAATGTCACCATTTTGCATTAAAAAGTAATAATTTTACGTAAAAACGTAATAATTTTACGAGCAAATATTGCAATATTACAGAAACAGAAAGAATATGAGAAATTGTTCCCAATTTTATAAGAACAAAGTTGTGAGAAAAAGGTTGATTTCAGTTGTTTTTTTATTTTAAATTTCAAAATAAATCTTCCTTATTTACTTCAAGTTATTACAGTATGTCTCTATAAACATATTTATTCATTTTTAAAAATGTATTTTGGCCAAAGGGGGCGCATTTCAATTTCTTACACACACTTGTTATTTCATATGTTGACCAGAGGGGGAGCACTTAAAATGTTCTACACACACTTGTTATTTCATATGTTGACCAGAGGGGGAGCACTTTTAAACGCGACACACAGTCAATGTGCAAAATCCCTCCTTTTTGGGACCACCCTCATTTTGACCAGCAGGGGTGCAAATGAGACATTGTCTATTAGATGCAATCTTATTGATTTATGTCATCACTTGTTCACACTTTTGATTGATTGATTGATTGAGACTTTTATTAGTAGGTTGCACAGTGAAGTACATATTCCGTACAATTGACCACTAAATGGTAACACCCCAATAAGTTTTTCAACTTGTTTAAGTCGGGGTCCACTTAAATTGATTCATGATACAGATATATACTATCATATATACTATCATCATAATTAGAGATGTCCGATAATATCGGCCTGCCGATATTATCGGCCGATATATGCGTTAAAATGTAATATCGGAAATTATCGGTATCGTTTTTTTTTTATTGGTATCGTTTTTTTATTTTATTTTTTATTTTTTTTAATTTTTTTATTAAATCCACATAAAAAACACAAGATACACTTACAATTAGTGCACCAAGCCAAAAAACCTCCCTCCCCCATTTACACTCATTCACACAAAAGGGTTGTTTCTTTCTGTTATTAATATTCTGCTTCCTACATTATATATCAATATATATCAATACAGTCTGCAAGGGATACAGTCCGTAAGCACACAGCTGCTGGTCCACTAATAGTACTAACCTTTAACACTTCATTTTACTCATTTTCATTCATTACTAGTTTCTATGTAACTGTTTTTATATTGTTGTACTTTCTTTTTTATTCAAGAAAATGTTTTTAATTTATTTATCTTATTTTACAAATTTTTTTAAAAAGTACCTTATCTTCACCATACCTGGTTGTCCAAATTAGGCATAATAATGTGTTAATTCCACGACTGCATATATCGGTTGATATCGGTATCGGTTGATATCGGTATCGGTAATTAAAGAGTTGGACAATATCAGAATATCGGATATCGGCAAAAAGCCATTATCGGACATCCCTAATCATAATACATCATATGGAAGATACTTTTCCTTCTTCATGTCTCAAGAAGGCTAGGACACACACACACACACACACACTCACACACACACACACACCCACACACACACACACACACACACACACATTGCATGGAAACTGACACGCATGCAGCGGATGTTTACGCGAGCGCGGTGCAGGAAACACGAGGTGTAGCGAGCCACTAATTGTTCTCATCACCAGATGGGGGGTTGGTGGGTTGGTGGGATGTGACCAGCTATAAGGGGACACACTTCCGGGGGGGAAAGGGTTGTTGTTGTTGTTGTTGTTGTGGAAAGAAGTCTGCTAATAAAGTCACCGGCTCAGAACTTAGCTTAGTTGAGTCTTCATTTGAAGGGCCAATGCACAGAGACTTTAAGATATATTCTGCACCACATTATAGCTAAATAGCTCATTTCCATCTGCAGTCCCTGGTTACCTACAATAAAGATACACATGCAATAAAATTAGAACAATAAAATGATACTATACCATACCATACCATACCAACTTTATTTATAAAGCCCTTTAAAAACAACCACAGTTGAAAAGCATGGAATCAAATTAAGAAGAGTCATAAAATGCCCTTTCATTGACACGTACTTATTATAGAATACAACCACCTCTCCTTTACATCATAACTAGACACTACATGCTCTTCTTCACATCCGCCATTTGTAAAAACCAACCATGAATTTTAATAATTATAATTCCTACAGTTGACCAGGGCTGTCCAAATGTTTTCCAACTGAGGGCCACATACTTATACATTACAACCACCCCTCCTTTACATCATAACTAGACAATACATGCTCTTCTTCACGTTTGTCATCATTTGCAAAAACAACCAGGATTTTAACACACACACCTCACACTTTACAACAAATCGTTCTCATGCATAAATATAACACACATTAAAGGCCTACTGAAAGCCACTACTAGCGACCACGCAGTCTGATAGTTTATATATCAATGATGAAATCTTAACATTGCAACACATGCCAATACGGCCGGGTTAACTTATAAAGTGACATTTAAAATTTCCCGGGAAATATCCGGCTGAAACGTCGCGGTATGATGACGTATGCGCGTGACGAAGTCCGAGTAACGGAAGTTATGGTACCCCGTAGAATCCTATACAAAAAGCTCTGTTTTCATTTCATAATTCCACAGTATTCTGGACATCTTTTGCAATTTGTTTAATGAACAATGAAGGCTGCAAAGAAGACAGTTGTAGGTGGGATCGGTGTATTAGCAGCGGACTACAGCAACACAACCAGGAGGACTTTGTTGGAGCGCTAGCCGCGCTAGCCGCCGACCTCACCTTGACTTCCTACGTCTCCGGGCCGCCAAACGCATCGGGTGAAGTCCTTCGTCCTTCCGCCGATCGCTGGAACGCAGGTGAGCACGGGTGTTGATGAGCAGATGAGGGCTGGCTGGCGTAGGTGGAGAGCTAATGTTTTTAGCATAGCTCTGTTGCTAAGTTAGCTTCAATGGCGTCGTTAGCACAGCATTGTTAACCTTCGCCAGCCTGGAAAGCATTAACCGTGTATTTACATGTCCACGGTTTGATAGTATTGTTGATTTTCTATCTATACTTCCAGTCAGGGGTTTATTTCTTTTGTTTCTATATGCAGTTAAAGCACGATGCTATCACGTTAGCTCGTAGCTAAAGAATTTCGCCGATGTATTGTCGTGGAGATAAAAGGCACTGAATGTCCATTTGGCGTTCTGGACTCTCATTTTCAAGAGGATATAGTATCCCAGGTGCTTTCAAATACAAATCCGTGATCCACAATAGAAAAAGGAGAGAGTGTGGAATCCAATGAGCCAGCTTGTACCTAAGTTACGGTCAGAGCGGAAAAAAAATATGTATTTCACTGCATTCTAGTCCGTCACTCTAACGTTCCTCATCCACGAATCTTTCATCCTGGCTCAAATTAATGGGGTAATCGTCACTTTCTCGGTCCGAATCTCTCTCGCTGCATTGTAAACAACGGGGAATTGTGAGGAATACTAGCTCCTGTGACGTCACGCTACTTCCGCTACAGGCAAGGCTTTTTTTTATCAGCGAGCAAAAGTTGCCAACTTTATCGTCAATTTTCTCTACTAAATCCTTTCAGCAAAAATATGTCAATATCGCGAAATGATCAAGTATGACACATAGAATGGATCTGCTATTCCCGTTTAAATTAAAAAAAAATCATTTCAGTAGGCCTTTAAGTTGATGTGTCAATCATAGTGTCCGCCTTATTGACCGTGTGAGCAGCTTTGATTTCTCCAAAGTCACTTTTTAACTTCAATTGTAAGAGTCATCTGTTAGACTTTTCAAGTTCGTTGTGAGGTGGTTTCATTCCTTTATGACTTCATATGAAAAAGGCTGATTGTGCAAAAGAGGTTTTACATCTGGGTACGCTACACTGCCCCCTGGTGGAGGCTCCTGTGTTTCTACTTTTCACAGCAGATGTAAAGTGGACAAAGTGCTCAAGTGGCGCTGGTGCAGTGTTATTTAGGATTCCATGGGCCATTGGTATTGATGCTAATCTTTGAATGTTAGCAACATTTAACAATCTATATATCAAGAAAATAATGATTTTAATTACAAAATATTAGTTAAGTATAGCAAAAATTGCACAAAACAAAAAAATATGAATTTATATTTAATTACAAAGATACTAGTTTCGTTTAACAAAATAAAAATGCACCAAACAAGAACATACTGAATAATATTTCAACACAAAAATATTAGTTTAAAACCAACAAAGTGATCCTGTATAAATCAAGAAAATAATTAATTTAATTACAAAATATATAGTTAGGTATAACAAAAATTGCACAAAACAAGAAAATATACATGCATATTTAATTACAAATATGTTAGTTTAGTTTAACATAATAAAACTGCACCAAACAAGAACATACTGAATAATATTTCAACACAAAAACATTAGTTTAATCCCCCAAAAATATCCTGTATAAATCAAGGAAATAATGATTTTAATTACAAAATATCAGTTAAGTATAGCAAAAATTGCACAAAACAAAAAAATATGAATTTATATTTAATTACAAATATATTAGTTTCGTTTAACAAAATAAAACTGCACCAAACAAGAACATACTGAATAAAATTTTAACACAAAAATATTAGTTTAATCCAACAAAATGATCCTGTATAAATCAAGAAAATAATTATTTTAATTACAAAATATATAGTTAGGTATAACAAAAATTGCACAAAACAAGAAAATATACATGCATATTTAATTACAAATATGTTAGTTTAGTTTAACATAATAAAACTGCACCAAACAAGAACATACTGAATAATATTTCAACACAAAAACATTAGTTTAATCCAACAAAAATATCCTGTATAAATCAAGGAAATAATGATTTTAATTACAAAATATCAGTTAAGTATAGCAAAAATTGCACAAAACAAAAAAATATGAATTTATATTTAATTACAAATATATTAGTTTAGTTTAACAAAATAAAACTGCACCAAACAAGAACATACTGAATAAAATTTTAACACAAAAATATTAGTTTAATCCAACAAAATGATCCTGTATAAATCAAGAAAATAATTATTTTAATTACAAAATATATAGTTAGGTATAACAAAAATTGCACAAAACAAGAACATATAAATGCATATTTAATTACAAATATGTTAGTTTAGTTTAACATGATAAAACTGCACCAAACAAGAACATACTGAATAATATTTTAACACAAAAACATTAGTTTAATCCCCCAAAAATATCCTGTATAAATCAAGGAAATAATGATTTTAATTACAAAAAATATCAGATAAGTATAGCAAAAGTTGCACAAAACAAAAAAATTTGAATTTATATTTAATTACAAAGATACTCGTTTCGTTTAACAAAATCAAAATGCACCAAACAAGAACATACTGAATAATATTTCAACACAAAAATAAAAGTTTAAAACCAACAACATGATCCTGTATAAATCAAGAAAATAATGATTTTAATGACAAAATATTAGTTAAGTATAGCAAAAATTGCACAAAACAAAAAAATATGAATTTATATTTAATTACAAAGATACTAGTTTCGTTTAGCAAAATAAAACTGCACCAAACAAGAACATACTGAATAATATTTCAACACAAAAATATTAGTTTAAAACCAACAAAATGATCCTGTACAAATCAAGTAAATAATTATTTTAATTACAAAATATATAGTTAGGTATAACAAAAATTGCACAAAACAATAAAATATAAATGCATATTTAATTACAAATATTTTAGTTTCGTTTAACATAATAAAACTGCACCAAACAAGAACATACTGAATAATATTTCAACACAAAAACATTAGTTTAATCCCCCAAAAATATCCTGTATAAATCAAGGAAATAATTATTTTAATGACAAAATATTAGTTAAGTATAGCAAAAATTGCACAAAACAAAAAAATATGAATTTATATTTAATTACAAATATATTAGTTTCGTTTAACAAAATAAAACTGCACCAAACAAGAACATACTGAGTAATATTTTAACACAAAAATATTAGTTTAATCCAACAAAATAATCCTGGATAAATCAAGAAAATAATGATTTTAATTTCAAAATATTAGTTAAGTATAATACAAATTGCACAAAGCAAGAAATTGTGAATTTATATTTAAGTAATTACAAATATATTAGTTTAGTTTAACAAAATAAAACTGCACCAAACAAGAACATACTGAATAATATTTCAACACAAAAACATTAGTTTAATCCCCAAAAAATATCCTGTATAAATCAAGGAAATAATTATTTTAATTACAAAATATCAGATAAGTATAGCAAAGATTGCACAAAACAAAAAAATATGAATTTGTATTTAATTACAAATATATTAGTTTCGTTTAACAAAATAAAAATGCACCAAACAAGAACATACTGAATAATAGTTCAACACAAAAAATATTAGTTTAAAACCAACAAAATGATCCTGTATAAATCAAGAAAATAATTATTTTAATTACAAAATATATAGTTAGGTACAACAAAAATTGCACAAAACAAGAAAATATAAATGCATATTTAATTACAAATATGTTAGTTTAGTTTAACATAATAAAACTGCACCAAACAAGAACATACTGAATAATATTTCAACACAAAAACATTAGTTTAATCCCCCAAAAATATCCTGTATAAATCAAGGAAATAATGATTTTAATTACAAAATATCAGATAAGTATAGCAAAGATTGCACAAAACAAAAAAATATGAATTTGTATTTAATTACAAATATATTAGTTTCGTTTAACAAAATAAAAATGCACCAAACAAGAACATACTGAATAATAGTTCAACACAAAAAATATTAGTTTAAAACCAACAAAATGATCCTGTATAAATCAAGAAAATAATTATTTTAATTACAAAATATATAGTTAGGTACAACAAAAATTGCACAAAACAAGAAAATATAAATGCATATTTAATTACAAATATGTTAGTTTAGTTTAACATAATAAAACTGCACCAAACAAGAACATACTGAATAATATTTCAACACAAAAACATTAGTTTAATCCCCAAAAAATATCCTGTATAAATCAAGGAAATAATGATTTTAATTACAAAATATCAGACAAGTATAGCAAAAATTGCACAAAACAAAAAAATATTAATTTATATTTAATTACAAATATATTAGTTTCGCTTAACAAAATAAAACTGCACCAAACAAGAACATACTGAATAATATTTTAACACAAAAATATTAATTTAATCCAACAAAATAATCCTGGATAAATCAAGAAAATAATGATTTTAATTTCAAAATATTAGTTAAGTATAATACAAATTGCACAAAGCAAGAAATTGTGAATTTATATTTAAGTAATTACAAATATATTAGTTTAGTTTAACAAAATAAAACTGCACCAAACAAGAACATACTGAATAATATTTTAACACAAAAATATTAGTTTAATCCAACAAAATAATCCTGGATAAATCAAGAAAATAATGATTTTAATTTCAAAATATTAGTTAAGTATAATACAAATTGCACAAAGCAAGAAATTGTGAATTTATATTCAAGTAATTACAAATATATTAGTTTAGTTTAACAAAACAAAACTGCACAAAACAAGAACATACTGAATGATATCCATCCATCCATCCATTTTCTACCGCTTATTCCCTTCGGGGGCGCTGGAGCCTAGCTCAGCTACAATCGGGCGGAAGGCGGGGTACACCCTGGACAAGTTGCCACCTCATCACATATTTCAACACAAAATATTAGTTTAATTCAACAAAATAATTCTGTATAAATCAAGAAAATAATTATTTTAATTACAAAATATTAGTTAAGTATAACAAAAGTTGCACAAAACAAAAAATATTAATTTATATTTAATAACAAATATATTAGTTTAGTATAACAAACTAAAACTGCACCAAACACTAACATACTGAATCATATTTCAACACAACAATATTAGTTTAATCCAACAAAATAATCCTGTATAAATCAAGAAAATAATTATTTTAATTACAAAATATATTTTGTAAAACAAAAAAAATGCACAAAACGAGTAAACATGCACACATTTTTATTTATGAAATATAAATTCAATTTATAAAAATATAACAGCATTGTCAGTGTGCCATGTGTTATACCCAGTTTACCCTAGGGCAACAACGTTAATATATGTTTGATGAAACATGATTATGTGCATGAGTGTATGTGTGCATATGTACTTGTATATGTACAGTATGTGTATGTGTGCTTGTACAGTGAATGTATATGTACAGTATGTGTATATGTGTGTACAGCGAATGTATATGTACAGTATGTACAATTAGAATGAATATTTAGTATACATACTGTATTTCAATACAAACAATACATAGCAAATGTGTTATTTAATTACAAGAATACAAGTAATAAAATATGAAGCACAATACTAGTTGAATATGACACAACAGAATCAAACACACCTTTAAAAGGTGACTTTTGGTAAACTTCTCTTTGCCGTCACCCCCTGGCACACCCCTGTGGGAAATACATCTCTAGTGTTATTTGATTTCATCATCATATTACATCGCTTTCAGCCGGATTGTCATTGAAATAAACAACAAATATACATCAGAATATAATCAATATTTATTGAACAGGCAGTTATTAAATGAAGTGTTATTAAGAGTATAACTCCTATGGGCTGTTTCACCTCCATCACAAACACGCACATGTAGTCAGGGTGAAGATCTTCCACAACTTTCAAGTCCACAGTGTTTTGTCTCACGTAGAGTTTTTATTATTTTTATTTTTTTTAATTGAACAACAAACATGCATTTATAATGCACACAAAGGTCAAGGCACTTTCAACATAACCAACATTTCATCATTTACCATGCATTGATCAACGTGGACTTAAACAAGTGGAAAAACTTATTGGGGTGTTACCATTTAGTGGTCAATTGTACGGAATATGTACTGTACTGTGCAATCTACTAATAAATCCATCAAAAGCAACAATCTACACATCAGGTTGAGCAAATCACGACATCGGCAAAACATGTCAAGGAAAGAAGACAAAAGCAAATACAGATTGTTGAGGCTTGTGCAGCCCTTTGAGACACTCGGGATTTAGGGCTATATAAGTCAACATTGATTGATTGAGATAGAGTATTAAATATTAATAAATAATCATAATAATAATAAATATGGGGGGGGGGGGAAGACAAAATAAATAATAATAATAATAATACAAAATATGGAGAAAAAAAGACAAAAAGGGCTACCTAAATCACATTCAATGTTTTTAACAAAGATATCAATTTAAGGGCGTTCGTACTCTTAAAATTGATTGATAATTGTAGCCCATTAAGCCAATTAGAAAAGGTAGGCCTTACTTTCATAAATCGGCATTTATCTAGAAAAAATGTTGCCTGGACCATTGATTTATTGATTGATTTATTGATTGATTGATTGATTGATTGAAACTTTTATTAGTAGATTGCAAAGGAAGAGAATACATTGCATGTTTGCACACAATGTCTGGCGCCCTAGGCAAGATTTTAGGTGGCGCCCCCCCCACATCTGCAGTGAAGTGTATATACTCACAAGAAACCGAATAGCTTTGTCTTTGACCTTTTTTTTTTCACTTAAAGAAAGCAAATTAACAATCAGAATTGTTAACAAGATAAAAAAAAAAACTATGGATAATTAAATGAATACAAAAAATAAAAAATGAATATATGAAATACAATATTTTTTACATACATAAACACAAAATAAAACGTGTCAACAAGTTGCATAAAATAAATTAAAAATACAATATAAATAAGGCACTGCACAAAACAAGATATCAAACCAGTATGACTTTAACAACTATATTACAAAAAAAGGGGATCCTACAGAGTTCTCTATTTGTGCTTTTTAATATTGCATTAACTAGAATGACTTACAAATGACTGTACACCAGGGAGTACTGTAATTACCTAACGTTACATTATTATTTTCCATAACAATTTAGCCCCCTCCACAATATTAACCCGACGTTAAAACAGAACTAGCTATTTATTGATTAGCAATTGCCGAATCATGTAACATTAGCTTAATGCTAAAAAGCCAGGTTACTATCACATTCTGTAACAGACAAATAATTTCATGTAGGCTAACGTTACCTACCTGCTACCTCTGTCTTTTTCTCGTTTCTCCTCTTCTTTTCTCTTTTTTCTTCCCTGGGCACCTGACAGTTTTGGCCGTTTTGACATCTTGTGTTGATTTTTTGATGTGGTGACGTCCAAAAAGAGTCATGATACGGGAAGGGAGGGGGCCCACCGTGCCGGGGGAGGAGGGGCGTAATGTTGTAACAAATAATATTTCTATTAAATAGGCTTTACTTTGCATTTTAATTAACGTGGGATTATTTAATGTATTTAGAAATAATAGTACCAACTTTTTTATTTTTTTCCTCCAACATTTGTGGCACTGGCGTGGCGCCCCCTGATGGACGGCGCCCTTAGCATTTGCCTATACGGGCCGGCCCTGTTTGCACAGTTACAGTACATAGTCCGTACAATTGACCACTAAATGGTAACGTTTTTTCAACTTGTTTAAGTCCACCTTTGTCAATTCA